>NC_086291.1:43335654-43587092 GCF_963924245.1 Chroicocephalus ridibundus | reverse complement strand
CCCTAAATCTAAAGATTATGATTCATGATGTTTCTCTATATACAGTTAGTTAGTTTACTACATGCCATCTCAGCACATTCTTCTATCAGCTATAGGACTTTTTTAGTCTCAGCTTTTTTGTGTACTTCTTGACTGCATGATTTCTGCTAATGCCTACTAATTAGGCATATATTCAGACTTCTGTCTCTGTCAGTAAGGTAAGATCAGTTCCCCAATAGGACACATTAGCTTCTATGGCGTTTGACATAACTTCTTTTGGTGATGCCCATCAGCTCGTGGGATGGGGGAAGTCAACGTTCTTCAGTATTCACGAATAATCTCTTCGTTAGTCACCTTCCTGTTTCAGTCATTGCGTCACCTCGGTCACTCAGCCAAAGGAGGTAGATGGTTGTGGGGTTTTTTTTCAAGCTTGAATCATCAATATGCCATTTCAGTCCTTCACTTGAGCAGGACTGCTTTAGCCTAAAGTAGGCAGCAGCAACAGGAAGGATTTGCTTGGACTATCTAATTATTATTTGTGGAGCAGTTCTGTTCAGTAATATTAATGACTGTATAAATAACAAAATAACTTCGTACAGTTTTGCAAGATGTAATTTTCTTTTAATACCTGACCTTCTTATGTTTTAATAAACTTATTGAAATTCATTTTTTAATTATTAAACACTGTAGCTATAAAAAGAGAGAAGATGCCTTGGATATTGCCTGTGGTTTAAATACCATAAACAAGAATTTTGCCTTTCAAATGTCAGTTGTCAAACATTTTGTTGAACACGTGTCTTTCATTTCAAGATGGCGGTAGCTACTCTGCCTGAACGGCTTTAAAAATATCAATCTATAGATATCACCAGTGCAGCCCATTCTTCTGCCATCACTTATCTCATAAAAACTTGTACAGGATATCCAGCTGAAATCTAACTCAGTGTAGAAAAGAAAGGGCAGCTGCTTTTGTGCAAGACTTATTCTGTAATGATTACCAATTTTATTTGTATCACATTAGTGCCCAGGAAACTTGCCCCTTATAAATAACATTAGCACCAAGAATTGCCCCAAAGTCTTACTGCCAAAGGAATTACAATCTAAAAATCTTCAAATTGTGTTTTCCTCAAATCTTTCTCATTGCTAAGTTTAGAAACTAAACGTTTCTAAGAGTATTTCTGAGCAAATGGACTCTTCCCCCTGTTTTCTTCAAACACACATCACACCCCAGAAACCTGAATGGCAACTTGGTTACACGAATGTGAAGTTAACAGATGAACACAATAACAGCAGAAGATGTGAAATCACTGGCCGTGACTCACTCAGCAAAGACATACCTATTTCTCTCTAGAAAAAGACATTTGTGTGACATGTCAACAGAAGATCGGTAACCACTAGGCAGAACCACTAGAAAGAAAGACTTCAAGGGCTAATGAATCTTTTGGAAAAAAAATATGTTTAAGTAACAAGGTTGTCCACGCACAAGCAGCTTTGAAAAATCTTTAAGGTCTGCTTCTTCAGGTAAATCAGGACCCCCTGGCAAACTAAGAACAAATGCCAGCATAGTACAGCTGAACTTTCCTTGTAAATGGAACAGGAAGTGGGGACTGATCTTAGTAAGACAGAGATTGGTTATGAAAAAATTACCCCAAACTTCCAGATTGCTTTTGCCTTAAGTTTTACGTTAAGTATCCATATTTTTCTGTGAAAGAGGAAAAGAAGAAACTCCAAGTATTTTCTTCCTTGCGTTTTTGGAAATTAAGTTATACTCATCATTACTGGACTGCCTGAGTAACATCTTTTGCTACCTCATACCCTAAAAAAACCCCAGTTTGGGAAGTTGTAAAACCCTATTTCAGATGGAGAGTAGTCTCCTAAAAAGCTAGGATCCAGTGTACAGCCATCTTAGCTCTCTAGAACAGATCATTATTTGATTATCAGACACACATGCCAAGTCATAAATTTAATATTAAAGTCAGTGATGGGACCTGAACCTTGATCTGGTGGCTTCCCAGGTGAGTGCTCTGCACTTGAGGTAATAGAGTAATTAGACAGCTTTTCCCTCTGAAGGATAATTGCTAATACATGTTAGCTGTTGGAGAGGAAGCCCTCCTGAGGAGAAGACGTGGGTTTCCTTTTTCATTAAAAAAAGAAACTTAAACTTTTTCAGTGGTTAACCTTCAGCATATTAAAATGCTTAGCGCCTTAGCTAGATAGAAGTGTTCCTCTGAGTAACAAACAATTAAACATAGCAGACAAGTGGGAAGTAGGACTATGGTTCTGAGGCAAACCCACAGTGACAATTAAGTAAAAGCTGCCCTGGTAACCATTCTGCGTAGGCATAACCTACGGTACAGTCCAGTTCTTGATAAAGGTAGTAATAAACCCATGTGATCCACAACAAGCTCATAAACAGTCTATACCTTGCCTACAATTACAGTTTTTCAGAGATGATACCCGAGGTGTGTCACACGACGCGTGTAAAAATTTCTCTGCTTACAAAGTGCAAGAGTTCAGTTTCCTCATTTTTCCTGATCTCTGCTATTGCTTTTAGAGAGTCATAAACCTGCTTATAGATATACATTTATTAAATAGATCAGATTAGTAAATGTCATTTGATCTAAATCTGTTCTAATCTTAGCAAATTAAGATTACCCTGACCCATGCAAAGACAGAAATATGACACATACTGAGCCTTAAAAACTATAGATACTCAGAAATCCTGATAGATGAAAGAGAATTCCACAAGTCATGAATACAAAATGTAATACCACGTCAGAAACTCAGTTTGGTCCACTGAAATGTGCAGAAGTTTTCCTATTGACATGAATTAAACCAGGTTTAGAGTCTAAATCATTTAGGTGTGATCCTGTCATCCCCTACATCTTCTGTGATCACTAGCATTTTAATGTCTGAATGTCCAGTGGGTATGAAATGCTGCTAGTCTATTGAGTTTCAGAATATAAATACCAAGATTTTCATTTCCTTTTAGGTATTTTTACTTCCAGAAAATGTTTTTACTTTCAGAAGCACAACATAAGATATACCTCAATATATTACAGGTGAGCACATTATATTGCTGGACAGATTCCGTGGGCTTCATCTGTCTGGTAACTTTGAATGAGAGTAACAAAAATCCCTTCAACTGGATTTCAGCGCTAACATGAGATAGATTTGAGCAGCAAAGCATCCATTCCTTAATTCCAGGGTGGGGTTTTATTTGCCTTCTCTCAAAAATTTTCTGTAGCATCTCTTTCTTTCTACACCTTTCCAGGCTGAACTGGCATTCCTGAAACTCAGCAGTTCCTGTCAATCACTAAGAGTTAAGGCCACTTCCAGAAAATTTGAGCTATCAGCGTGGCAGCGTTAGTGCTGCAGGGACAAGTGGCATGTCAGCAGTAGCAGATGAAGCCATTTACAAATTGCATTAAAAAAAGAGAGGGTATGATTACTGACCCCTGGAAACAGAGTGAAAACCCATTATAGCATTTTTGGTTATCATCCCAGACTGCACAGTAATTTTCATACTATACAATAATAAAGCGCCCTTTTGTTTTCAGGCTACGCTTCCCCCTTGTGCTACTTTACAGTCAGATCAACAGTATGCTGGTTGCTTTCTTCTGGAATAGATGTAAAGTCAAGGTCTTGTCCGTAAGCGCTTACTGAATACTGTTCTGTGCTTTTTGCACATTTGGAATCATTAACTTGCACGTTCTATTTAAACTTCAGTTTGCGTAGCCACATATGCTTGCATCGCAGCTTAGGCTTTTTCAAATAGACAGGTAGCTTCCTTGAATTTCTTTTCATAAATACTTGCACATATATAAACCTGACATTTCACTCCGATAACAAAAGACATGATTCGCTTTTTCTATTTATGTTCTTCCTCCATGGACTTGCTACCACACAGCCTCACAGATAATCCCTTGACATTCATGTACCTACTTGGCAAGTGAGTACCTCACAACTACAAGTGTGAGGTAAGGCCATGCCATTGTACTCTGTTACATCTGGGAATTAGAGAGACAAAAACACTAAGGCCCACATCTTCAAAATTATTTATGCACCTGTCTTCATAGATCTTAAATACATCCATGGATTTCAAAACAGTGCGTCCATAATGAAACAGAAAATCGAAACGAACTTTCCAGATCTCATATTAGCAGTATTTCCTATTCCCAAATGCAGCAGGTTTGTACATGCCGAATTTGCTAGTACTGTGCGGGACCTCAGAGCCCCACAGCCCGTGTTTGCACAGGAAGGCGGCACATGTGCAAGCACGCAGACTTCATCACAGGGAGGGGATTTAGAGTTTTGTGGATTAAAAGCTGTGGAGAGGAAGATTTCCGTTACAACAAAAAGCAAACAAAAGGGAACAGCAGTGAGAACTCTCACTGTGCCACCTTTTTGCCAATGTATCTCAGGAGGGACAATTAATGGAGGCCTTGTGTCTGCACATTCATCAGTCCTTTTGCTGAGACTGCTAACATGAATAACTATGAAAGCTACTTGTGGTGCTGGCCGACAACTGTCCTCCAAGAACCTGCTCAAGAGCACTGTGACCTACAAAACTTCATTTTACAGCTGGGAGATTTCTGGGTCCAGTTTGGGTCTTCAGAACGAAATTGGCTTAAAATGAAGTTGAGCTTTGGGGTTGGATTGGTTGTTACAGCTGCGGCTGGGAAGGGTCTCTGGGACGTCAGATGCCCCTGTATAAGACTGTTTTATTCAAAATGCTGTGCAAATGTTTTGGAGTCGGAAACTATTTAACAAATTCTGCATCTTTGTCTGTTGGCAGGTTACAATTCTGTAATTTATTCATCCCTGCTTTATCTGCCAAAATCTTGCCAATTTTTAGTCTATTAATTGGACACCAACAGTGTACACTATGAGTATCTGATATTCATCCTATTGTTTCTGATTCTCCTCTGGGTGAGGAGAGTTCTTGGCAGCTGACTTTCACTGTGACCACTCAGGCTTCCAAGTTTCGCATTAATTTTCTGATAAACATTCTCTAATAATCACTTAAATTTTACTGTTTCAGCAACATTACTGCCATTAAACTTGCTTGTCTGAATATTCACAGAAACCAGCCCAAACAATATAAATCCAATATGTTTTGAATATAAATGAGGTTAAAATCTGTATTAATCTAATAATTTTTTGTTATTTGAATACGATGGATAATATTTCAGTCTGTAATATTGCTAATGTTGAGGTATTGATAATGTTTTGGTTAGGCAGGCTCTGCTTTCAAGGATTTGCAGTCACTACCTTTTATGTTCCAACTGACGCGCACACCATGGTTTTATTACAGTTCATTTATTAATCTGGATCTAAAGAAGCTATCAGTTAACATATTAAAACTGACGATAACTATACTGACATTTTAAATCTGAAATTTGCGTATAATATTTCTAGCATTAAATTTTCCCAGTGTCTAGGATTCAAAAAAAGTAGTTTATATAGCATAATTCGTTGGGTTTGCCAGGATTTGCTTCACCCATCTGCACTTTCTGACTGCATTATTAAGCATCACGTTTGGCACGACATTTTAATCTACCTGGCACTGAAAAAGGCTTTTCTCTGGTTTTATTTCAAGAGTGCTCAAAGTAGTATTTTAGTCTGTTTCTTCATGTCTATTTAGATGAGCTTGTATTTATTAAAGGAGCAAACTGTGTTATGATGCTGGCCTATGTTTCCTTTTAAATTTACCTCTGTCTTTTAAAATCTGAAAGACATGCTGGTAGAGAAGATATGATCCATGAGACATAATGGCCATTCAGTAGTCAGAGAGGCAATTACTGAGTCGATGTTAGCAAGGAGTTCAGGATGTCAGCATGCCAAGATGAAACGGAATAGATTCTGCGTGAAGCCAGGGGCTCTGTATCTGCTTTGTGCTCATTCCATTAATCCAAAAATCACACTCAACGGATCCAGACATCCTTTAGGTTTTGGTGGTGGTGTTATTGAATAGAGAGCTCTCATGTGTGGATGTGGAGAATATGGGACGGGTTGGGTTTTTTTCCAAATTCTTATCTGAGTGATTATGCAGTAGAAATGAGCCTTTGGGGTACCAAGTTCCCATCCAGTTTAGTTAGATTTGAAACGGAAAAAAAATAATAACCCAAACCAAACCAGTGTTTTCTACTCACTGCGACTCTCTGAATATTCTGTTCCTCTAGGGTTGTTCTGGTTTTACATGATTTTGCATTTCCCTAAGTTTTCTTAGCTGCCTTTAAATATTACTGTAAATCCCTTCACCCATTTCCAGTTTGGCAAATCAGCTTTCTCTTTGTTTAACCCTTTGTGACAAACATATTTTAAATACACTTTTCTCCCCTCATCTTACTTTCTAAGTTATCAAAGACGACCCTTGGGATCACTAAGGATACAAGGAAATTCTTCCCACAAGGAGCCTAATGCCCTGATCACATTCGGGGTTGAGCAATTGCATTTCATGCATAGTGCATGAACACGTGGAAGAATTTCCTCTTTGCACTGTCAGCGAGACAGCACTATGGATCAAACTGTTATTTTTCCGATTGCTAGGAATGCTTTATGGAGAGAAATATATATCTGCCAGCAAAGCATTTTCCAAATGAAGACGGAGCATAAAACCACCCTGCAAGTAACACAAACTGGTAATGGTGACATTTTGCAGTATAACTGCATTTGCTAGCACAGTAATAAGAGGTAAAGAGCAAGGTTTTCATGGGCATGCAATGTCAGGGAAAGCTGACAGCATTAGCGCGCTGCTTGTGCCGGAAAAATACAGGAGAGACCTCAGCAGTGTCAGGAAGGATTTCTTCCTGACAAACAGAATGTCTCCTGGCTTCCTCGTTCCGCAGCCCTACCAGCCGGGTCCCGCAGTGGCAAGTGAGAGCATGCCCTTTTCTTGTCAGTCCCACCAGTACGGCTACAAGCAAACATCCAGATCACAAACAGAAGTTGTATTTACAATCTGTGTTGCTCTTCTCTCCTCTTTTGCAAGCGTTTGTCTCACCTTCTCTTCAAGGAAACAACACTGAGTTCTAACAGAAGCAGCATATGTGAGCCACTATCAAGTTATTTTTCCCCAGGAAAGAGCAAATAATACCATCACTGGTGCAACTGAAAAATGATTAAAAAGGTGTGGGTTTTTTGAAATAAAATCCACTGCTAAAAGGGAAAGGGAATAAGGGACCTTGGTACAATGAATGCTTTACTTTATACATCAAATGCTTTAAACCACTTACCCTTTTTTCCTGCAACTTTGAAGAAAGGTTAGAAATATTTTTAGAGGTGATTGTTTGCCATGGAAGTAAGTGGGTCAAAGCCTCTATACTTGAAAATCTGGATCTTTTCTCATTATTTAACTCTGTTCAGTGGGAAACCAGAACTTTCTGGACTCACTTATTCTGCAAAAATTAATGTAATAGTCCCCGTAGAGCAAGAAAAAAACCCAACAACATTTGTTTTCCCCACATGTCGGAAAATAAAGGGCATTTAGTTACATAGGAGGAACAGAACATGCTATTCACATGCTTGTGATATCAAATTTTAAAATCTTGCAACATGTGGTAAGGGAGGCAGAAAAGCTGTACTAATTTAAACCTGTGAGAAATGCAAAAGCGTACTAACATGAGGAAAAGAAGAATTTATGTAAATCTAGCTCTCAGAGAGTAACGGGTCTATTTTCACAGTGTGGGGACTGGAAACGTTGGCTGTCAGAAGGCTAGGTTCATTTCAGAAACTAAAAAGAAGTTTTTAATTGTTCACACAAAATCAGGAGTCACGTGATAGCTGCATCGAGAAGGTTTTCCTCTTTCTTGTCTTGTTATCCCACACTGACTTATTTGGGCTTCTTTTTTATGTAAGGGAAAGACATCTGTCTGCTTACAGAAAATGTATAAAATCCTTAGATGGGAGCGTTAATGAACCCCAGTGTAGAAGTTGTTTTTTTCCCCCAAGTAACTCCCCAGAGTTGTAAAGCTGTCCTTGTTTATTTAATCTTTCCTCATATGGGTATTTTCTGTTGTGTTCTCTTTTGATTTCCTAGCACTTCCTAATGTTCTACTTAGTGTTTTGGCAGCAAATCAGCACTAACCTGATGTCTTAAGAGAACAATTTACAATGACTTTAAGATGTCTTTCGTGAGTGGCAATATTTAATTTGGAGCCCATAATGACATAAGTTCTGTTAGAATTACTTTCCTCTCTATAAACAATACTTTGAATTAATTGTCCAATAACTCAATATTAAGTGATCCTCCTGTAACTTTTGCATGTCTGCTATAGATTAAATTGTCCTGCTTAAATTTACATCAAGCAAACTTTGTCAGAGAAACCCTCTCTCAATACACAGCACAAAGTTTAGCACAGAGCCCTGCGAGACCTCATTAATAACCTCCTTCCAGCATGAAAATTAAGCATTTATGCCTATCTTTTGTTTCTATTTTTTTAACCAGTTATTAGGTCACAGAAGAAACTTGCCCCTCTTAAAAACACCTCTGCTGCCAAAGTTTTGGGAAGTTCAGGTTTGTTACATTGCTCAGGTCAGCTTTATCCACGTAGCACGTTTGCTGCTGGCATCTCTGCATCTGCTCGGTAGTCACTATGAGTGGGAATACCAGGTCCAATGTTGCTGTCATGAAAAGGATATCATACACCCTAAATTCACACAATTTCCCACTCCTCTGTCTGTGTGGAATTTAGAGGTGTGGGGGAAAGCATTGAGCTGTGGAAAACACATACATAGCCATAGTGCTTTCATCAGATCAGTTCACCTGTACTCATGAAGCAGCCATAATCCTTTCATCGGATCAGTTCACCTGTAGTCACGAAGCAGCCTAATTCAGGAAAAGCAGAGGATAGGCTTTTGTTCTCTTACCAGAGACTGCTTCAGCATGAAGTGGGGATACAGATGGTTTTTTTAAAACTTCAGCGTCTATAACAGTTTTCAGTTGTCAATCGGTACAATAGGACTGCAGTCCTGGATGTCTCTTGTCAATGCTTGAGTCCCAGGGAGTTGCTGGCGCTATGGTCCTGGTGACAGGGGCACCAAGTGTGATATTGCTGGAGCCAGGATTTGCTTATTCATTTTGTTGTCTGTGGGCCTTGGAAGGTCTGATGTGCTGCTTGGACCCAACAACGCGAATCGGCGTGTCCCCTAGCAAAAGGGTAGAGGCCAGTATTTGATCCAGTGACACCATACGTTTTTGAGCTATGCTTCTTTCCCAGATACTCACTATATTTTTAGTACCTCCCTGATCAGTTTTAACCAAGCTTGACATCTGGCTAGAGGAAAGAGACTTTGTTATATCCTGTCAAAGGAAAGACAGAGAGTTCATCTTTGTCAGAAGCAGCTAGCTTGCCAATTGATACACAGGTAGCTGTTCACCATGGTGACTGACCAACACACAGGAAAGAAGTGTGGAGGGAGTCTGGGCGCTCTCAGGACCACAGAGGAGAGGGAGAGACTTGGAGGGGGAACACTGGGGACCATGAACAGCTTCCTGAGGGAAGTGTGGGGTGGACAGGGCAGTGTTGGAGGGAACTGGGAAAGGAGTTTGCAATACAAGAAGAATGCACACGTGAAAAGCATTTAAAAGAGATGTGCAGGGGATTTAAGATGCAAAAAAGGTGTAGGAAACCAGAGTTTGTTTTCTACTGTTCACAAAAAATCCCCTCATTTCTCTTCTACTAAGTTCCTGCTAACAGTCGTCTTGGATCACAGACATTTTCAAAGAACTAATGGTCTCTTCGTCTGCTGCAGATGATTCTTTTTTATGCAGCTGATTCTTAATTCCTACAACTCTGGTGTAATTGCAGATTCTGAATTAATCTCCATTCACTTTCAGGACATAACTATCGTATTACTCGTTGAAGTCACTCATTAAATTCACCCTACCTTATTCAAGAAGCATGCTGTAATCTTGATGGACACTTTTGCTACTTCTTTGTTGAAGTACTTTAATGTGCTTGATTTGTCTTGGCTTCCTAATTTCTGTGTGAACTGTTTTGCAGTGATCTAGAATACAGCAGTTCTACTCTTTGAACACACTGCTTCCGATTCTGTGTCTTATATCAGACTATACATAAAAAGCTAATATTAACCTCAGTGCAAAGCCAATGATGTCACTGAAAATATTTCCCACCCAACTTGTGTCATGGTCACCGTCCAAGCCACCAGTTAAATCTGGCTCCCTAAAGCACAGGAAGATCTGGCCAAAGTCAAATCATTCAGCGATTTCCCACACAGGTACCCCGCCCCATTAATTACCAGGAGGGAGTCTTACAAAACAATTTGCATCACACGGTGGATTTTCAGCGGAAAACGTAAGTAATAGCCATAAAAGAACGTGCTCCATACTTAAATTTCTTTATAATGTTCTTTGTGTATATAATTACAAATAATGTTATATGTTAAAAAAAAATACACAAGCAAAAGAACGTACATTGTTTCTTTAAAGGAAAAAATTCTCCACCTTTCCAGACTTTCTGCATTACTTTATGATACACAACGGTAGATTCAGGATTTGCTAGACCACAGGAGAAAGCTAACTGCTGATTAGTTTAATCAATACTGAAAACACTATCTTGAGATATTTTAAAGAGAAGCCACATGCTCGATTGTTGCAGCTGAGGGATCAGGCAGGTAACTGACTTTTAGCAAAATTACTAGGACTGTAGCCAGATTCAGAGATGCATCTACTTTTAATTATAGGGCCAGGCCTTGTTACTGAACTAGGCACTGCAAATTCCTATACAATCATGGGAAGCTGATTTTCTCCTACCACCATTTTCCTCCCCCTGCCAAGCAGAGAAAGAGCAAAAAAGGACTCTGCCTCCTCTACACCTCCCACCCCTCGGTCCCACCCTAGTCCAGTCCCTCTGAAGCCCTCCCGGGCTCCAAAGCCAAGACACGAAGTTGTGATGAAGAGCTTCTGCACTCACGCTTCTCACATGAGGGTTTCCTGTGAGAGCTTCACGTGGTATTGCAGAAAAGCAGGGTCGTACTACAAGGATGAAGAATCCATTTCAAACTATACTCCGTGTTTTTTGGAATCTAAATGTGACATACTCTCAACAGAAGGCAATTTAATAGCCTTGCATTTGTGCAGGTGGCTTATAAAACATATATGTCTCTCCTCCAGCTAGTGACTATTAAAGAGAGCAGGTAATACACAAACACATGATCAAACCTACTGCCTGCAAATGTGTAACAATTAAGATATTTTATGGCATGCCCTTCTTTGTTTAATTCCAGTATAGTTACAAAGTTGTTATCTTCAATGCCTTAAAGCCTAAGAAAAAAAATTAGGATGCTGTTCACATCAATAAAGTATGTTGTTACTTCACTGATTCCTTTAAATGATCTGAAAAATAAACTAACTAAAAAAAAGTTTTGTTTAACTAACAATAGCCAACTCAAATATTACTGTTTTCACTGAAAGGGTAGTGCAGCAGTGAGTAATCTTCAGTTAAGTAAATGTAAAAATATTACTACCTTAGTAGACAGGAAGAGACAGGAGAAAAAGACACGTGACTTTAGTCTGTTCTCTAGTTATTCAAAATATCTTGTATGTCAGCTAACTAAAGCTAGGTACAGGAAAGGTTGAAGTGGTAAGGGTGAGAATGAGAATGGGTCTAGGCAGCTCGATTAGTAACATTGATATTGATTGCAGTTGTGATGTGGGAGAGGAAAAAGATTATTCCCATTTTAGTTTTAAAACCTAAGGCCAAAACAGTTTCATTTACTTAATGACAAAACTAGTCACAGCAGAAAAGATTGATTTTTTGTTAAAGTGCTTTGCAATATAAGAAGATCTTTGGCAAGCTTAAAATAATTGTATGACATTTCTGCTTCTTTCCATTTCTCCCTAATATCATATATGAATATATGTACAATAAACAGTTCCTTCATTTTGACAAAGACTTCAAAATAGGGATAGAAAAGTGAGGGCAAAATCTATATCATAATAGATGGCCAAACAACAGCGTTGACTCTCTCAGAACTGCTAGGTAGACTGAATTCTTGCAAACACTTTGGCATTATATATTAGTCATAGTTTTTGAGATCATGTCCCCTTAAAGCATCTCAGACAACACAAGGCTAAAGGGATACCCATCCTGAAATCCAAATACAGACTGACCCAGAGCCTAATGCTTGTAAAGATTAAGAACATGTCATCTGACCCATGTAGCGTGACAGCTTCAAGATCCATATTTACTTGAATATTTCTTGATTTTTTTGATCAACAGTCCACATGATTTCAGTCCTGATAATGAGCAAGTCTATGAAACATAATTGTCCCACACGCTCCATGTGAAAACAATATGATTCCAGAAAAGCAGCAACCTGTTAAGCTTGTTTGCCATCAGCCTTTGTTGAGAGAGGCTTGAGGAGAAAAGCTGGGGCACACTTGCATCTCAGATGAGCCTGAAACTATACAACTCTTAAAGCAATATAATAAAACCTGAAAAAGTAATTTTCAAAGAGAGAGGAATTAGAAAGAACAGGTTAGTAGGTATATGCCAAGGCAGAAGTCTACCAGCATAGTCAATGCTATCCTGAAGTCCCTAAAAGAAAGAGATTCCCTAACTGAGAGGATAAAAATCACCAAAAAAAAAAGATTATTAAACATAAAACATCATAGTATGCTAAAATATTCTGATTCCTTGGTTAGAAAGGGGATGTGTAAATTCTATTCCTGGAAGAATTTTCATGGATCTAAACAGAAACTCCCAATGCTTTCAGGGTTGAAATAGCATAGCCTGAGGAACACAGCTGTTGCTCAGAGTCTAGTCAGAAAACGTCTTCTTTTTAGCTTTATAAATCAATCTAGTCTAGACTTTCCTGTTTTGACACAATGTTCTAACCTCAGAGAGGGAATTTTGCGATTGGGTAAGAGATGGAACGTAACAGATTTGCTGAACATTTTGCATAGCAAAAGGGGAGACCTGGCTGCTTTCTGATTGTGCTCCCTGAAGCTGAGCAGGTTTCTGTTAAAATAAGTGGCAAACCAAGCAACAGAAGAGCTGACAGAAGAACAGACGGACACCTGAGTTGTAAGAGCAGAGCAGAGAACATGACTTTGTTCTGCAGTTACTTTAGCAACCCACAGCAGATCTTGAATTTACATTCTCATTTGTAACGACTGCAAATCAGGTGATCCACCAAAACAAGGCTATTCTGCAGTAGCCCAAACCCAGTCTTGTAGAGTGCCTTACAATACATTTTAAAAATACACGTGTGTCCCATAACATGATACGTGTCTCGTGCCTAATGCATTGTCCTAATGCCTCATACCGCCTGAAATGTATGAGATTAAAGAATAGTGAACAAAATAAAACCAAAAGTTCTATTTTTTTTTGGTGTCTGCTTCAGTAGAAGAATTTTCTTTTAACACCCTCTACAGAAATGGTACGTGCTCCGATGCCTGCAGCATCTCCTTCCTCCCCTTACCTGAGTGCTCACAGGGCTGTTTCTCACGCTGTTTTCCACTCTCTACCAGGCAGGGCTTTACCCTTTCTTAAATCTGTTTTCCCAGAGGCACCACCAGCATCGCCAAGGGGCTCAGCTGTGCCCTGTGCTGGGGCCATGAGGGAACCAGCTGTGTCTGGCATGAGGCAGCCCCAGCCTCTCCTCTCAGAAGCCCCAGGAGCCATCTCCTGGGCATGGACACCCAGTACAGTGATGTGAAATGGTACAATAGCTACAAGTCCAATGGGCCTGAACTATGCTTGCTTTCCTGGAAGACAGTGACTTAAGATTGTTCTGTATGACACTATACTGATGCATGAGGCATCAGTGAAGCTGATTAGAAGTGCTCATTAATCAGCCAGATAAAACATAAGTCCTAACTCATCATGGATTGCAATGACAAAGGCCCACACCCGAGTGCCACCATTTAACTGGCAATTATGATTTCAAAGTATCAAATATCACATAGTTGATTCCAGGTACCTCGAAATACAGCACGTGAAGCTAGTCAGGAGACTCAGTAAACATCCACAATTATTCCAAGATAGGTATTCACTGTAGAAGACTTTACTGTAGCTACACACGTGCTTATCATATTCAACATATATACCAAGTGTGCCTAGTAACGCGCAAGAGAATACCAAATAATTTCCAACAAATCCAACTGGTTTTGTGAATAGCATGGCTGTGTAATGCAAAATATGCAAAGTTATCTTACAACAATGATAGACAAGCTTTTACCAATCCAGCAAAGAAGTTATAATCTGACTGGCCTTTATCAAGGCTTTTTTTGCATATTTACACAGAACTAATTCTCTTTTCATTTAAAGTTCAAGGAAAAAATATTGGGGGGAGAAAGTAACAAGTAGCAAACTGACAGCATACGCAGTTAAAGAAAACTGGGCAACAGATTCATAGCCAGTGCTCAGAACAAGAATAAATGAATGAGCAAGCTACAGTTGTATTTTCATTGTAAGGAATGGATTCGGGGTTTCAGAGGGGAGAACTGAGGTCAGGGGATGTTGGTATTAAAGAAAATGTTGTCTTTGTTTATAAGCAGTAAAGGGATTGGTGAAAATGTGTATTTCTCTCTCAGTGCAGAACTATGCTAGCTCAGGAGAGCGCTTTAAGACCCAAGTTCTGTGGATATTAGCAGAGTCAGATATACAGAAAACACTGTGGAGGATTTAAAAGTATGAAAGGCATAAGGATTATATAGACTTGAACTGTGAATGAGGTTGAAGTGCATTCAAGAAAGCAATAAAGACTAGTGAACCAGAAACGCCCTGCTCACTTATGATAAAATATCTAGTTAATACCAAAGAAAAGCTTCAAATAGACTTGTCTGGTTCTTTAGAAAGTCACTATAAAATAATGCCAGTATTCTTTGTATAAATACTTTCACAAATAAAGAGTCTCTTTTAGAAAGAAGATTGAACTTGGTAAGTAAGCAGCTTAAGCAGTAAGGAAAAGCATATTAAAATTATTTCTTAACTTGCAGAAATGTGGAATAATGGTCCGTGGCCATGTTCCGTAATGACAGCAGATCATACGCTCTTCCCAGAGTAATGTAGCTTCCCACATTTTACATACGAGACACATACCAAAAGGTTAATTTGATCCAAAATGGCAATACAAAAAAAGGTAATTAAAACAAGTGCACCAACTACTTAGTCTTTTAGTTTTGTTCATTTTCTTGAGAAGTTGGGAATTCCCCAACTAACCTATTCCCTTCACCACCATTCTTTTCACTATTTTTAGTGAAAAAAGATAGTTCATACTAAGTGGATTAAATTAATATAACTTGACTAACCAAAACAAATGATGAAAAGCATGAAATGCTTTCACCTTAATTAGCTCATATTTCATTTGAACAAAGTCAGACTTGCTGTTCCTCAGAGGAGGGAATCAGTAGACACTGTAGACTCTAAAAGTACCTTGTTTCGTTTATGGCGGATCTTACTAGAATTATAAGACTCAAGTGAGCTGTGCAAGAAATAAAAACACATTCTAGCATAAGAAGCATTATAGACACTAAGGCAAAAAAACTCAGCACTTCTCCATCTGTTGCCAGTTCAAAATGTGATCGTCATCATTTTTGAATGTGAGATTAATTTTGGTAAATCAAGCATTTTCTTACTGTTGGGTGAGGATTTTGTTTTCCCTTTTCAGCTACAGGATTTGGGAATGTAAACTGCCAAGAGTCCTACTCTAAATAGGGTATACAGAACAGTGCTAATCGAATAAAGAAACCATCAAAGTAGAGCCAGGAATCTTTCTCGTTCACTCACAGCTCTGAGCATTAGAGGTACACGTGGAGAAGTGCAGGGAGAGAGACAATAACTAAACTCTTAGAGATGCTGAATCCTCGCTCACCAAACCAGCTCTAGATCAGCCTGCTAGCACCACCAACTCATTGTTGCACCACCAAACTCAAATTGCTCTGGGAGAGGGAATTAGGGAATCTGTATTAGAGAACTAAGTCAGAAACCTGGAAACGCTTTAAATGATTGTTCGGAGAACATCTTGATCATTATGTGAAAAATAATAAGTCACCATTTTTAGCAAACACTGAGTGAAGAAAAAGACATACACCTTTTTAGGGTTTGAAAGGTTAAAACAAAAGGAATTGCTGTCTAGATCAATTTCTAATTTATACTTAGATTTGCAGTAATAACAGAAGGAAGTTACAGCTTTTACTTAGTGCCTTCAGGAAGGTCTGAGTTTATTTAAAGGCAGTCAGTGTCTTCTTGCAACAATGAAAAGGATCTTTCTTTCTGCCCTGCTGTTAGTATCAACAGATCCTAAATAATTCTAAGTTTCTTCTCTGTTTTTTGGTGTTTGATGTTTTGTGTTTTGGTTTTTTGTTTGTTTGTTTTTTAAAAAAGCTTTGTTATTCATGTATTATGTTAGAACAAATGTCAGTTATCTGATACTTATTTCATACCTAGTTCAGTCTAAAAAGAGTCACGTATTTGGAACGGACTCAGTCCTCCTTAGAAAAATCCATAGCGAAATTCTGCCTTAATTCTATGGAAGCAGCCGCAGCGCTGCATCATTCACAGCCCTTCCCTGGGAACAGAGTGCCTTTTAAAGGACAGAGAAGCTGGAAACATGCAGTGAAAAAGATGAAAATGTTGTGACCTACATTTATTCAAGGAAACTCCTCAAGTCCATCTGTAATACTTCCGCCTGAGCATGTGTGATAGGGGTACATTTGTTAAGACCGTGGTAGGAAGAAGGGTAGAAATAAGGCTAAAAGTAAACGACTGCCATACCTCTGATGTAACTTTGAGTAGTGGTCCCTGAACATAGGGAAAAACACTGAATTCTTAGTGGAAGTATCTTACAGGTTGAGGACTCAATTATATATTACACTTCCCCCCCACCCCCCCATCAGTTTTCTAGCCCATAAAACTGACTTCAGTGGGGTTTATCATAGGATATTTGAGAAGAGGACTATGTTAAAGTAAAAATTTACACAAAAAATAAATACAAGCAAGTTTACCTCTGGATACATCAAAACAACTAGTCACCAAAGTAATTACAGATGCCATGTTCTCTTCTCTTTCTGCCATTTTCTGCCATTCTTCCTTTCCAAAGTAATTGAAGCAGGATTAATTTAATCAGAATTTTGTCTTTAAAACATTTAGCCTGATAAAGTATACAAATGCAAAATAAATACCAAAGGGGAAAGAAACTTGTGAGGGTGTTCACGGAGTTGCTGTTGCTATGGGAGCTATATAGCTGCTATTCACAGGCTGTACATTTGTCTCACTTTGTCTCTGGTTCCTGGAAGGGCAGCAACCGCCCTGCACTGTGAGGTCAGGAAAAGAGAAACTTAACAAACCTCTTAGAAATATTCATATACACGAATTCAAAAGCTTGTTAGTTAAAATGGTCCAGTGAGAGCATATCATAAATTCTCTCATGCTCAGAGTAGCATGACCATCAAAAATTCCTGCTTTCCTCCCACTGCAACCCCATTCTTCTTTTAACGCATTGCATTTCTGCAGCCTATACCTGTCAGTGATTATATGCTAATTAATAGTAAAGTTACTATATGCTAAGGAAGATGATTTGTGTAAGATAACCCACTTGGCAGTGCTCTGTTTTTTTTGTCAAGAGCTCCCAGGGAACTAACAGATAAACCAGGCAAATTAATACAGGTAACTGTCTAAACCACCAAAACGGGTAACATTGTCTCTTCCTTTCTGCCAGTAACTTTTAGAGTAGACACCGTCACTTTTAAAAATACTTGGAAGCATCGTTTGTGTTTGAACAAGCCCAATGCCTACTCAGGGAATAAAGTAGTCTCTGTGTTTCAAAGGATGGTCACCTCTTGCCTACTGCTCATCATGGTATTTATTTTGGGGCTACGTTCTGTGTTTAAATTTGACACCAAAAATCCATCAGGACTTAGCACATGGGAAGTATAGCCACAACATTATGTTTAGACTTCTGTTATCTAGGTGACTTTCTAGGCCAAAAGAGCATTCTTTTTTCCCTAGGACATACTCAGAAACTTAATTACTGGTTTGTATGCTTTTCAAGTGAACTTTATGCCTAAACTTCAGTTCATGAACTTGAGTATTGCTGGAGCAAACCAATATTAGAATTGTTGCTAGTCACAGAAGAATAAAACAACTACAGGTGTATAACTACACACAACTATAAGAAAAAGAAAATGCTGTTGAGGTTCTATGTCTTTTCAGTTTCCCATTACTATCATCCTGTGCAAGGATTTTTATGTCACATATGTATGTTTCCAGCAGCAGAAAATGCTATGTATGTCATCACTGTAGATCAGCTATATATGTATACATAAGCCCATTTGCAGCAAGTCTGGCAGATCCGGATCAGTCACACTTCCCATCCATGTCCTGGCCACGTAAGTCACTATCTCCACCTATACTCCGGATGGAAACGCTGGAGTGCCCCATGTGACTGTGCAAATTTGTTCTGTCACCTCCTTTTAGGCTGGGGCCACGTCCATTTCTGAGACAGCAGACACAAGGCATGACATCAGGACAGCTTCAATTTAGAATTTCTTATACTGAGCAAAGCCACACAGTCAACTAATGCATACAGTCAAGACTGACGTCTATCTGTTCTCAGAAAATTAATATCCAGACCCAAACCCAAAATAAGTCAATGAGAGATGAAACAAGGCTGGCAATTCAAAAGCTCATTCCTAGCAGCATACAGGAGTAGTTGTACTAAGTAATTGTTCTAAAATCCCATGAATTCTAACACTCAATTGAGTGAAAAGGGCCCTGAACAGTTGGAGAGAACATAATCTTCATGTCTCTGTAATCCAACCTCTCACTGAGTAGGAAAAAAACTTTTCTATGTAGGTAAGCTATATCCTAATTGTCCTGTTCGGGGTTTCTTATACTGCCTTCCAAGTACCTCATCTCAGCTTCATCTGATAAAAGGGTACCAGTCTAACTCAATATGGCAATTTTCATTTACCTATGGTAATTCTGAAGAATTTTGTGAAGGCAGATTTTATTTCATATTGGCTGTGAATTAGACTGTGGACTCCCCAGAATAAAACCTTTGATTGTGAAAATTAAAATGCAAAGTTCCTAAGTCTTCCTGGGAAAGAGTTATTGGATATGTACTATATCCGTTTCTTCAGTTTTTTAAAACTTGTTGTTACCCATAAGAAAAATGAACATTTTTATTAACATACATACTTTTCTCTGTGTTTATTTCCTTAAATGTAATAAAGCTGCCTAGCTATCAGGGTAATTTAGTCTCAAATCTCCACTTTCTGATACGGTTTTCATTATTTCACATGATTCTTTTACCCCTATTATAGAAGCTGGCTTTATTCCCAACTCATGAAGTGACCCAAATTCTCCAGGAGATATTTTCTAGCATTGATTTTTTTTCGTTCATAATGTTAATGGCATGACTGTTCCTATCTTTACTTTCTGTACTTAGTTTTTATTTTTTTTCATAATCCCACACTAACACACTTTCTTTTTTTTCTCTCGTAGACCACACAGTATTTTTCTTGTGATAATACTATGTGCATTTCATTTTCCTTTTTGTCTCCCCCCCACCCCCCTTAGACAGTAGGGGATATGTCTGTAGTGAATTTGTGTTTTTATCTGTTTTTAAAATAATGTCAAACAAGAATACCAAACAGCAACATTTTTACAATAAACTCCTATTTTGTAATCTTTGAGTCCCTTTTTGACACCTGTAATTCATCTGACCAAAATTTCCTCTCTGAATAGATTTCAAAAGCTCTTTCTCTGGAATATTTTTCATCCGGAGCACTATGAGCATGGTGTAAACATGGTTTTGGGGATATCATACCCACTCTCTTGTTAATGACTTTTATGACATTCACATTTTTTAAACTAGACTTTAAGAGCCTATGTGTTACAGGATGAAATATTTTCACCCCAGTATATAGTTTGCCTCTTTAATAAGATTGTCTGTACATGGAAAACTAAGTATTGTTACCTTTAGTTTATAAAGCCTCATCCTTCTTCCTTCAAAGTATTATTGTGTTTTTTTTAACTCTACACTTTCTTTAAGTTCTTTTAATTTTTCATGTACTATGTCAGTTTTTGTGAGATAGTCATTAAAATACAGGAAAATTTATCATCCTGTTTTCATTTAGGGATTAAAATTTATAGTTTACTTCACAATAGGAATTCTAACAAACCCCTATCAAGTCACTCCCATTCTGACCTAGACTGGATTCTCTGTCCCTTGCCTGGACAAGGTACAGTACTTTCTTTCTCCATGGCCGCGCTGTATGTTTCTCACAGTCGAATGGCATGGTATTAGCCCAGACAGAGGGAAGTTCCATCGCGCAAGGCCCATTTCAGATCACGAATACCCATATCTAGTCCTTTGCCATACTTTTACTGTCTGCTTTCTTAACAGGAGATTAGGTAACCGTAAACAAGTCTTCCCAAAA
Organism: Chroicocephalus ridibundus; assembly: GCF_963924245.1. Classification (NCBI taxonomy): domain Eukaryota; kingdom Metazoa; phylum Chordata; class Aves; order Charadriiformes; family Laridae; genus Chroicocephalus; species Chroicocephalus ridibundus. The sequence goes on along the minus strand of NC_086291.1, from coordinate 43,566,703 downwards.
ATTAAGGCCTTCATTCAGTAAATCGAAACCTCTTGACTCTGAACTTCTAACCCTTTCTTAAAAATGATAGAATTTTTTTAATTCCTCTAAAGCCTATTACACCTTCCTTTACAAAAGCCTCTCTCCTACTTAAGAAAAAATGACGACAAAATATCATCTCTGTTAAATTACTTTTTCAATAGTAGATGATTTATAGTTGATTAGGTAATTAAATCAAATACAAGTGGCTGAAAGTAAATCTATTTTTATCATCCCTGTAAATTAAAAGTTCCGCATCATAAAAAATCATGACCATCTTGAAAATGACTAGTCAAGTGCTTTTTATAGGCAAGCAGGATTTATTGTCAATTAACGTATTGAACTGGATAGTCAGCATAACCCTGTGCTCAAGACTTTTTAAATTATTGGCTTCCGCTATCAAGCTGCTCCATATCACAGTAATGAAATGTATCTAGCTATTCACATATTGAACAATTCCTTAGGTTGGGTTTATATCTCACTATAACAACATTTCATTTTATTATTATCTCCGATCCCCTGTAATGAATACAAATACATTCCTTTTTTTCTATCATGGGTTTATCAATTTTCATTGATTTGGCTGTAATGAATGCAGACAGGATGGGGGAGAAAAAAATTTAAAGAGATCATATCCATTAAAATATCTGTAAATTCAAATGTTTTCCACTTGCAGTTGCATCAATTAAAAGAAATCATTCAGAAAAAACAACTAAAAGGGAATACTAGTTTAAGTCTTAATACTTTAATAACTGTAAAAAGGAATTTGTGGGCCTCTATTTTTACAGTATATTTGCTTTTGCAATTTTCCACAGACTTTAAAAAAAAATTTCTCATGATAAGTTTGCATTTCATATAGATTAATTTGTCATAATGCACCACATTTTTCTTTTTCAATAAAGGTCAACTTGACTAATGAAAATCCAGCTTATAGCATAATGTGTGATTTGCTGTACACAAAATATGTTTGAAAATTACTCATGCCAGCATCTCCCCTTGCCATTGGGAAGTCCCCCAGCCCCAAAATCAGCCCTCCCTGAGAAGGGCACTCACACTGTTGAATTGCTTCCTGCACAGAGGAGACCTCAGCACAACCTATGTATTTTCTACAGTTTGGGTACTGGTACTTCTGGTTTTTTTCTTAATTCTGAAGCCTAAATAAAACCACATTGGTTGAAGTGAAATATAGATATCTTGAAATGCACATTCCAACTATGTTACAAACTTTCATATTGAAAACCAAACTTTTAAATGAAAATACAAACAGTGTTCTCAGTTGTGACATTTTATAGCACTATAACAATTGCATCTGCTTGTGTTTGGCAATTATATCATTATGTGACAATGCAATTTGATATGAAATGAAGTGATACAATAACATCCTGGCTTTCATTCAGGCACAGCAAAATAAGAAAAAATAGAATAAATCCATGGAGCGTATAATGTCCAGTCTATCCAGGAAAACAATACTGGCAGCAGAAGCTGACCTTATTGTATTTATGTTGTGTGGCAGAATAGGACAAAGGTTGGCTTCATAGAGGAAAAGGAAGAATTGTTAGTCAGAAAACAGCTATCCTACTTTTTACACACACTCATTTTAATAGGTAGAAGACTTGTTCGAAAACAGATGCACAGACAAGTTTGGTGGGTTTTTTTAAATGAGGAAACACACTTCTAACAGTCTAGAAGAATCCTATAGGTTTTAATGCCTCAGGAGATCATAATTGAACACTATAAACAGTTTTCAAACAAGATGGATAGTATGACCAACAGTAAAAGCATGCTTCAAGCAGAGGAAAAAACCCCCAACTGTCAGACATCAAAACACAAGTTACTAAATATTCCTTGTACTGATTTCTTGTCTAAAGAAGCCACCAATATTCAGTATTCGTTGTGATAAACATAACGTAATCCTTCTCTTTATGGAGAAAATGTATTGGTCTTCCACAGTCCCGTCTGAAACCTCAGATAACTTAGCGTTAGTGGGAGAAGAGTAGAGACAGAAAACTACATCTGGACAAGGAGTCCTAAGAAAAGCAGAGAAGAAAAATATCATCTGTTTCCAGATGCCTTTTCTCTGTCCCTCATACATTTTTCTGTTGCGCAGAACAAAAATATCCTCTACCACCCTCTTTGCTTGTCCCCCAATTTCTCCAAAACAAGCATGTGGCGTCTGTGATACCAGTAACAGTTCCTCATGTAGTGCAAGCGATACAGATAGCCGAAGTAATCTGGTCCCTAACCGGTGCTGTGGGTCACCTCCAGAATAAAAGATAGAAAAGATGCAGGGAGAATAAAATAGGCAGTTAGTGTACTTCTGCCAGTTACCAGGAGAGGTGCAGAAAACCAGCAGCCAGTGCAATAATGGCAATTTCCAAACTGCAGGTACTGTAGTCATGTTAAACATACAAGTTCCTTCTCAGAGACAAGAAAGATATGGCTGATACCAGTTAATATAGTTTGAAAACAGTGCTTCTCAGCATTACGTGTTATGCCCATAAATCTCATTGTCATATGTGCTAAAATTCTTACATATTATAAAGCCAAATTATTTTTCAATATAAAAAGAAAAAAAAAAAAAGAGGCGGCATGTAAGAGTAACTCAGGACCTCTTTTTAGCGTTGCTAAATTGGGAAAGAAGATTAAGATGCACAAAAAAAGAACATGTACTAATAAATTTCTTCTTCCTTGTTAAAAGGAAGTTCAGAAGCTGCCAGACTGATTCCCTCTAGACCTACTGAATCTCCTTTTTCCAAGGATATTCTTAAATTCAGTTTTCTGGATCACCCTGCTGAAACTCAATGAGAGCCTGGTATCTAGCTTTCCTGTGCTGCTTTGAAAATTCCAGCCTACAGCATTACAGGCAAGCTTTGAATAAGTTACTTCAAAGTAAAAACATCCTTATCTTCTAACATTTTAACAGCTTCAGAAGGCTTTCAGTGTTACTCTTGTCAGTAAATAAATTAGATATTTAATTTTCATAGCTGATTTTTTTTGTCACATGTAGAATCATAAGTCACAAGTGTTGCATTTAACACTTAAATAATCAGCATGGTATAAAGCTTGATAACATTATCCATAAGGCGGTAAATAAAGCCTGTTGAACTCAGTGGTGCTATTTGCAAGGTGTGCCAGATGGAAGAGACTTTCCTCACTGTCTTGAGTGACAAATTTTGCAGAATCAGAGAACTTTAGAAGACAATACCTATTGTAAAATACACAAATGTCTAGTTTTGCTTATGCTCTTTTTTGGTGGTAATTAATTCTACTTTGATCCAAAATATTTGATTGGGAAAAGAATTAGGTAAAATTATTTAAGACATTATGGAGACTACAAGCATATAAAAAAAAAAAAGCTGTATTTACAAGAGGGCTCTGCTGTAGATTTATCATTTCTTAGAAAACTTTAAAACACGTTATTTTGAAGCTAGGACATGGATTCACCATTGAATGAAAAGTAAAAATACAAAAATCTTCCAAGTGAAGACAACTTTTTTTGTTGTTTTTTAGCAGTGGTAAAACAATCAGTATCATCTTCTAATCTGTCAAAGTTGAATCTAAAATGTGCTGAGTTTTGTCCCCCCCAGAGAACACTCAGTGCTTTCTAACAAAAAGACTTCTCTAAACTCCTCTTAAAATATAGTCTTATTTTTGTGCATCACTGATATATTTAAAAAAAAAAATAAATCCTATACCATAATATTGTCTCCCAATTCCAAGCTTCCCTAGTAGCCTCAATGTTTGGGAGTTTTGTTCAGGTACTCTGATGGAAACCCCACATTCATCCATCGGCGCCAACCGCTGGAGAAAGAGCAGATAGTTTGTTACCGAAACTACTCTTCTGAAGGAGAATGTACTTCGTATATGAGGTTTGGAAATATTAATGCTCTTCCTTGGAAAATACACATGAAACTCAATAATGCAATATCCAGATCAAAAGTTTGCCCACCAGTCAAATTACAATGTTTTCAAAAGGGTTTCACTGCTATCTGTTTCGTGCCCTTTCAGTGTGCCGAAGCCTCATCATAAAGTATTTCACACCTTTCCCAGTCACTGCCAATACTTTTAGAAACTCTGTTAATAATGACAGCATACAGTCTCCAACAGGGATTAAACCCCCAAGCAACATGGCAGAAATGAAGCTGGTCAGAGGGATGCTGGGCATTTATGACTTACTGAACTGCCAGATCTGACTGCTTAAGAAGGCCAGAGGCCTAACATCTTCATTGACATAGTGACTTTTCATTAATGAAGGAAAGATGTAAAATTAAAGTAAGAGACAGGGGAAGTGACCTGGTTATTTGTGACCCAGAGGATCCCGATTCAAACCCAGAACCTAAAAGAAAGAAGTAAAGGGAGGAAGATAATAGCTTGCTAAATAAATGGACTATGATTCTAGCACACTTTTTTCAACTTGCGAAAAGAAAACATCTTTGTCTGCTTTGCTTTAAACAAGTTTATTTGGTGAAAAACTCTCTTAATTAGCAAAGGCGTTTTTCTTCCACTGTAACTCCCAACTGTTGTTTTGTGATTCTCTTCCTCCTTCTACTTTGTTTCTGGACATTTCTGAATGAGTTGAGATCCCTGTCTGCCCAGTGTCTCATTAAGACCCCAGACAGACAGAGGCTGTGCAAAGTCATCCTGCCACAAAGCATATGCCGACCACAGTGGCTTTGTGCAGCAGTAACAACAGAGATCGTTTGTTGGGTTTGCTGCAAAGGTCATAGCTCCCTATTACACACTCACGAGCCTAAAAGCCCACCACTGTCTTTGAAACCCTGATGATAAGTCTCCTCTGGTGTTACGACATTGCTTGAGACAGACAACCAAACAAAAATATGCCAGAAAGTGCTTAGAAGCAGCACGCGGATTAAATGAAGCTTGTTGCATTATGGGTCAAGTGAGCCCACCCTGCAGACCCAACATCATCTTCCATGCCTAGCACAGCCTCTCCACCTTCAAACACTTTTCAAGACACCTCTGTAAAATAACTTCTTCAATCTCTTCATTTAAAAAAAATCGATAACCTTCAAGCTTCCACAGCTTCCTTTGAGACCAAGGTAAATAAAGTTGAGGGAAGGCTGGAGGGATTTGAAACGCAATGGAGTCAACTGAAACTCAAACAGCAAAGAGAGGAATTCTATAATAAAAATCACAAAGGAGAGAAAACTGTGTTTAAGCATTATAGAACTCCTGAAAGAAGATTAGAGCCTTTGGAAAAATCAGCAGCATTATCATAGTACTTAGTGTTCTGAGCATCTTCTCTGAAAGATCCAAGATGTCTGGAAATTTATGGAAAAATCCGAAGTAGACATAATGAAGAAAACCCCATTATCTGGAGTAGCAAAAGCAATACATCTGCAGAAATGTTCAAGGCTCAAAGTGCTGCATAGGAAGAACATAATAATCACAGAGAGCATGTGACTGAAGGCAGGGTTTGAGCAGTGGCCAAAGAATTAGAATAAAAATGGACATCAGCCATCTTACCACTCCATAAACCCTTGGCAAAGGATAGGAAGTAACTTCATTTGACAAAAGAAAAATTTTTACTAAATGACCCTGCATCAATCTTCTGTCCTGCCAGATTGTGATTACTACTCTTGAGAGAAGACTCGTAACACTGCTGGGAAGCAGCAGCAGCACAATGTTTCATGTAGAACTGAAGAAGTTAGATAGCTAAACTTATCAAAAATTCTCCAACCTATTTGTTTCATTCCTTTACCACAGAAGAGGCATTTGAACATGATTGTTCTGGAAAAAACTATTTGCCTTCTCACCCAGTATGTGGAAATTGGTGATTTCACACTCACAGGCTGGCATTAAGGAATATGTTCAACTAAAATAATGCTAAAGTTTAACTAACATAAATCGTTATAAGGATGGTAAGGTCTTACTGGTAAACTAATCTAATTCCTAAACCACACTTTCAGAAGACCAATTTTTACATTTGCCTTATGGTAGCATTTGAAGATTGCTGTTTGGACTGAGAACTTTTGCTAATACATATTGCTAATATGGAAGTTAGTACCTCAACATTATTGATAATTATAAATCATTATATATACTATTACAATAGAATAAAAAAATATAAGACAAATACCTGTAATAACAGTTCACCTTTGGACACCTTCACTTTAACCTGTTCTCATTGGTTCGGGTAAAGCCTTCATCTTTGGTACCCTAGAGTGAAAGTGTCCTGGCATATCTAAGCTAGATATATTTATTTATGCTAAAATGATATAAATTGCTATATTGCACCCAAAGGAAATGTATGAAGTATGCATGATAGTGGCAGCGCTGAGAAGGTAGACTGACTGGGACAGCCCATGTCCAGGACAAGAAGACATGCTTAAAGACACGCATTAGCTAACAAGAAATCAGGTAGAGAAATTGATGTGAAATGTAGTAGATTTATCTCAAATAATCCAATCAGGTGTCAGGGCTCTGAGGGCACTAACAGACCTTTTCGTCCTTGAGCAGCCTCACCAGGGGCCCCACACCCTCTGCCTGTGGGCCAAGAAGAACAGTTAAGGCCAGGCCCACACCCCACTCTTGCTTGAGGTATGGTGTAGGCAGGCCTGTAAGAGCGATAACTTGTAACAAAGTGTGTTCAAAACCAAATCACTGCATCCTACAGACTGTCTTCTGTTTCTTACTGAGTAAGGTTTGTATGGTTGCATGATTTGTATGAGCTAAACATGAAGTAGAAACAGATGCAAATATTTGAAGCACAGGAATTAAAACAGCCACCCTCCACCCCTAAAATGTAAACGGTAACATCTTCTCGAAGTAAAAACTAAGAGGTTCACACTAAAAGATTCTCTACATTTAAAAAATATTCTTAATTTTTTACATTGAAACTAGAAGTATACGGTTCTACTGACATCTTTGCTCCAAAGCGTTGGGGTTGAACAGAAAGCATCTGGGAATAGAATTCAAATATTGTTAAAGCATTTACTGGCTAGCACAGGCTCGTGTTTTTGAGTTGGCTTGCTTTCAGTTTTTTGACTTATGCATATATGAAGGCTTCTGTGGCTGGCTGGTTTGTTTGTGGTTCTTTGTTGCAATGTTTTGTTAACCTTCCTTTATGTATTTTTAATGAATACTACAAATAAGAAATGTGTAAACTCATCCTGAGAAGAGGCTATAATGTCTTCCTGTGCTTTTGATTCACTGCCTCATTTGCAAGATTGCTGCTTATTCACAAATTAATTATGCAATGGCATCTTTAGCTAATAAAGTCTAAACAAAAAACATTTAATCCAATTCATAGTTTTCTCTCAATCAAACCAAGTCTGTCAAACATAATTACATTACACATGCAAAGCAGGAATGAGCCAAGCATGTGCCACACCTGCTTAGCACTTCTTCAGGCAGACGATATACAGTAGAAGAACAGTTGGCAGCACAGATGGCAAAGCAAAGACGACTTGTGAAAAATGTAGTTGTGGAGTGTGGTTTTGTGCCTTTTATTGATGGGAAGGGTCACATAATGATCTCAAGTTTATGTCAAACACACCTTTCTGGTACCTTTCGGCTTGAGAACTCTAATTTTGGAGATACAAGCCCCAGCTGTCTTGTGCTTTCTAAAGGAAGAGACCTCTGCAGCTCATAGGGAGTCACTGCTGGTTTCCAACCGTAGCCACAAGCGCTGGGGACGTGTATGTTGCCATTTATGGTCATGGCGACCATATATTTTAGGGTGATCTAAACAATATATCCCCCCTGCAACATCCTTGTATAGCTATATAATGAAACCTATTTGGCAATAATAAGGATAGTGATTTTGTACATTTCAGTGCACCAAGTTCACATAAACTTAATAAGCAGACAGGTATTTCACTAACGAGCACAAACACAAAAGATAACTCAAGCAGTCCTAGGAAGCTTTTCAATTTTTCTGGATATGCTTAATTGATAAAACAAACATGATTTAGTATTAATATTCATTTATTGTGATTTCTACTTTAAAACTATTTAATTACGTCAAGAGGTAGAGTTTCTGAAAACTGCTTTAGCTAGAGATTTCATGGTATCTCCCCAATACCCCTGAAACAATCTCTACCATTTTGTTTACAAAGTCAGCATCTTGCAGGAGGCAAGATACCCAAAATGAACCAATGCATCACTCCTTATTTCCTAAAAGATCTAATATCTAGCCTTTGGCTTGCTGGACACACAGGAAAGAAAAGAGACTCAAAAAATGAAACTCAAAACATTCTTGTTCAGAACAGCTTATACCTCTTATCTCAGTTACTATTATCTCTTTCTTCTCATCACTACAAGCTTGTCCCTCTACAGAAATCTTTTCATGTCTGTTGTATATATTCTGTATTTGAATTGCGTCCATGTTATAAAAGCTCAGTATGAGACCATGACTGCAGATAGCTGCTTTGACCACACGTCCTATCTTTGAGGTTCTTCATAACTTTCTCCAGCTTTGCCAAGCTTTAGGGAAACATTATTTCCACCACACAGGTTTTCTTTCCTGAGACAACTATTAAAAAACAATCTTGAATTACATCCACAGAGGATGCATCCATAAAGACATTATCAGGATACGAGGCCAAGTGGGGTTTTACGAACTTTACCAATTGCTACAAAACGTTTTCTCGCATTTCTTTGATTACAGTGGTTCTATAAAAGGTACTGTCTAGTGTAAGATTTAGCATAAACTTACTCCAGCTCATGTAACGCACAGAAGGACGGTATGCCCTCTTCCATTACACATGCAGTGTGCCCCTGCAGTACTGCATCACCACAGCCCAGTGGTCCGTGCTGCACCAGTTGTACCGTGCTGACTGGGGAGAGCGTGAGAGGGAGGGAGCTGCGTCTCCATCCTTGAATGTAGTAATCAGAGAGAAATAAGAAGAGACTAAATTCCAAGTGAACAAAGTTAATTTGTTTTCCACCATCTTTCAATATACATCTGGCTGTTCCATACTGGCTGCAAGATTTTATAACTGTAACATAATTTAATAGGTAAATTGGCTTATTAAGACCATTTTCCAACAACAGTCTTAAGACTCAGTTCTAAGTTCACTGTTGGCATCCCCGCATCAAAGCGGAATATAGCTCAAATATAAGCATAACTACTGAACAGCAGGAAGAACAGCCCTGTCCTGACTGCAATGTTTCAAGTGTGGTATACAGTAGAGGAGCTCATTCTCCACTGAAGTTTTCCTCCTGCTTTCAAACTTGCTTTCCACTTACGTGACCAAAATGCTAACAAAGTATTCATACAGTATTTCCCACAGGTGTAGGTACACTAAATGGAGACTCTGCAGCATCAAGGCCTGGGAAAATGGTTTTGAAAACAGTGCATGTTCAAATACCTTCTGCAGTAGTCATTCCCTAGAATGCTAAATTTTCGAATCTATTAGTGTGCTTCCAAATTCAAAAATATTCCAGTACAGAATATCTTGTCTGCTTTTCTCCAAGGACACTTGACCAGAGGGCTGTTAGCAAGAGCTGGAAAACTGTCAGTGCAACTAAAAAGATAGCAGTAAATAAATAAATAAAGCACAAACATTTTTTCAGGGATTGAGTGCAAAAAAATTATTCAGAGGAAAATACACTGGGATTTAACTTAAACAAAGTTTAAAGAAATTCACAAAGTTTAAATTACTGAGTGAACAACAAATGTCCTGGGAGAATCCTTATGACAGCGCAAGTCAGAAATAAATCAGCAGAAAGGAATATGTATGTTTTTCTGAGAAGAGAAACCTCAGTGCCATCATAAGTATTAAAAATAAAAATAAAAAAAATTAACCAGACAATCTTACTCAGAAAGCATATCTGTTCCAGAGCCTCAGCGCCATTGAAAAACACCAAGATGAACCAGCGAGCAAAGCTATAAAACCAAAATCCCAAACGAATAAATAAAAAGGCCATCTTCTGTTTCAGAAATCAGCAGTCCCATAACACATTGCTCTATAAATTTCTTCCCCACAGACTGGAAAGAGAATGTTCTTGACTAACAGATCTTTCCTGCTGAAATATCACCTGGGATGCATAGTACTCACTGGCAGGCCTGCACCATCTGCTTACTGAGGCTGTAGTAAAGTAAGCAGCATAACTGTTTCATGTTTGCATAGCACTGATTTAAAGGAAATTGTATCCATTTTTACTTTGTCACACAGGGACATTTATAAAAAGCCCAAGTTTACACCCTGTTATTGTCTCAGCTGTGCACGATTCCAAATGAAGCTTAGTGAACATTTTCCTAAATTTGAGAAGTGCTGTTTTTCTAGTATTTATATTTCAGTCTGAGCTAGACCAGAGCCAGTGAAATATCAACCAATAAACACTCTTCATAGATGGTCATGGATTCATAGATTATATGGATAGCTGTTTGAAGGATGGTCACAGGGCTGCAATCTGGCACCAAAATCTGCCGCCCCGCCCCGTGTTTCCAAGTACCATAGTCCTGAAGTCTTTGGGCATTTCTACTGGGTACAGCGGAACACAGCACAGACAGCAAAATAAGACCATTTAGAGCCAGAAGCAGCCTGAACTTGGAGCTCTACACCAATCAAGTACTTAATAGTCTTCCTGAGACAAGAAGATCATTAGCATGGGGTGCCATGCTGGTGTGCTGAAACAACCTGGAGGATGTGGCTGCACCTTGCTGCAGTGAACCCGCGTTAGTGGTAACAAACCTGGGAACACCCCGGTAACATTTCCCAGCACTGTGCTGCGTCAGGCAGACGTAGCCCTTGCTGTCGGCTCTGCGGTGCTTTTGATAAGCGTGCAGCAAAAACTCAAATTAGTTTTTAAAAAACTAAGCCCAATTCACCCTCTCTTCAGCGAGCACTGTTCATATGAGATTAACATGAACCTCATATGAGATTCATACTGCCTACAGACAGAAGGTAAGATATATTCAAGTTTTAAAGTCAAAAAGGACCATTACTATCTCAGCTTTCAGCCTTTGGATTTTACAGAGGATTTGGGTGGGTCCCCCCCCGCCCCCCCCAGTCAGATATAGGTACCATCTACTAAGTGATGTGATCTTTCATCTTTTAATTTTTTTATTTAAAAATACGAAGTACTAAAGTAATAGACAATTATTCATTCTCCTACCTTTAAACCAAAATTTAAATAAAAATGTGTAACACAGAATATATGAGATGTGCAGTATCCAAATTTGTCACCTCATCATGGTGGCAGCTGTCACTATGATTTGGTTTCACTTGAAAGCTAGATCCTGTACGATTTCAAACTTTCATTAAAAAGTGCTAGTACTCAGAGAATAAGAAAATATTCACATATGCTTAAAACACTCAAAAATATACAGCAAACAACACATCTCCATCTTTATTTCTGTGTTAAGCTTTGTTATCTCTGTACCCATCTAACAATTTTTGTTTGAAATTAGCTATGAAGTTATCTTTTATTGTACAAATGAATGTTGCAAATATTTATGTATGATTTAATCTAAGTATACAGCCCCAGTGGTGGTGTTTACGTGCACAACCATAATCATATGCATAAATATCTGTCAGACAAGTATCTGTTTAATTTTGGAACTGATTTTTAATAATTAATGTTTTTATTTGGAAACAAGATGATTCGAAAATGACTCCTTAAAAATTGCACTATTTTATACCCAGGAAAGCATTCCAGATAAGAAAAACAAAAACATAAACAACAAAAAACCCACTAGACCAGATGAATAAGCTTGCAAAAAAATATGGAAATGGCTATCCAAAGCCCTTTCATGCTATTAATTTTTAACCTTATTCTAGCAAAAGGGATTTTTCACAACTTTTCAAGTCAAAAATATAGCCAACTTCTTCAAGTCAAAAAAAAGCAACTTCCATTAGAGCAATACAACAAGGTAACCTAAACACCCAAGTAAAGCAGGAAATGGATTTTCACTAGTGTCAGACCCTCTGCTATGGGGAGAGGTGTCAGCTTGCTGTCATTCATGTTGTAGTCTTCTTTTACCCTCCCACAGACTAGGCTCTTTCACTCATTATTGAAAAACAGTAAGCTCTCCCGCATAATGCGGCAGCTCTTCAACAGTGAAAAGAAAAACTTGCATGTGTTTGTGCCCTGCTGATGCTCCACTGATGGAAAACATTTAATTGTACAACTATGGAATTTTAATAAGTATTGATTTTATTCCTGTCATGAAAAGGGAGGACTGTGAATCTTGTCAAACCAGCATGAACACAGGTTAATGCAGGGTTATATACTGATCCATTCATCTCCTTACTAAGGCTATGTATTCTTTCACTAGCAGAAAAGTACTAAATGATGCAAGCATATTCCGAAGATTTCTAAATAACAAATGCCTAATCTCACTCCCTGAGAAAAAAATTCTCAACAATTATATATTGCCTTGTTTATGTTAGACCGTGAAAATTTAAACTAGTAGACACTAGACACAGTGCCAGGGGAGAGAAGAAAAAGATTTTGCCATTCCTAAATCCATACAAAGTGTTTTTTTGTAGAAGAGCTCTGTCAGTTGGGATTTGTGTGCTACATGTCTAAATACATAGGCAGGCCTGCAAAATTGCCCAATAACCTTGTATGCAAAAGGAGCACAGTGACAGCTGAAAAAGATGTTCATACTCAGGATTAAGGCCCATATTTATCTTCTTGGCAAAGGTGTCTACGTGAAAGACTAGAGTAGAGTAATGATACCATACTCTACAAACTACTACAAAAACAAGATCAAGAAGAATTGCATAAATACACCTATATAACATCCATCACATTAATGAGAATGTAGAGACAAATGCAATTTGCTGCTAAACTTGGCATCTCTTGACTACAGAAGAAAGTTAGACACTGCAGAGACAAATACTATCCTGAAGCCGTTGGAAGACCATGGACCTGAAATGATTGGACACACAAAAGTTCATCCATCCAACAAAGTAGCATCGTTCAGGTTTGGCAGCCCACTAAAACCAAAACTGAATGCTATTGTCATCTTAACAATGGTCTTCTCAGCTTGATCTCTGAAAGATCTGCTGGGGAAGCTGATCTTGCACAGCTAGAGGAAAGGATGCTAAGGTACCAGAAAAATCTTCCTGGCCAAAGGTTGAGATGAACACTATTTGGATATCTGAAACCAGGGAAGAAGGTAACGATGGCTAGGCTAAAGTGATGGACTATCAATTTGAAAACAGAAGTTTTCAGGAAAGACATGCTGTCTATGTCAGCAGGACAGACACATAGTTTAGCATCAGCTGGGTGGAAGCAGAAGATCTTTTGTTCCTGACCAACAAATACACCAAGTTATAGGGATATTTGCTCAGTATTTCGCTGGAGAGAATGGAAGACTTTGCAAAGCTAGTGGGAGGAAGCTAGCATATACTGTGAAATGTAATAACTTTCAAGATCTAAGCTGGTGAAAAAAGTACCCATGCAGAGTTTAGTCATATTGATCTGAATTTTTAAAAGTATCAAATGTTAACTTAATTCCCATTTTCAAGCTCTTGTAGCAATGCTTTGCTCTTTGCTTTCTACCTGCAATTCTGAATTGTTTTTCAAGGGAAGGTAAAAATCATAATTCCCATGGAAGTCATGTGGAACTGCAAGATTACAGATACTTTTTTTCTTCCGTTTTTAATTCCAGAGTTCTGTTAAGCAACTTTTCATGAAATACTAGATTTGATGGCTTTATAGTTATGCAATCAGTTATTATTGAACCCTAAAGGTAAAAATAAAAATGCCACTTTTATGTAATTGTGCTCAGAGCTATTAGTAATCACCAATTTTTTATTTTTTGTTTTACAGTACTCGAGCAAAAATGCTCTTTAGCCAAGAGATACGCACAGAGGATAAGTGTAAGAAAAAATTTGCTAAATTTATAAGACAAAATATGCAAAGGTTCAGGTTGCACAAGAAGTCATAAAGAAATGGTTGTTAACGATTGCAAGGGTGAGCACAAAGTGATAAAATGTGATGTAAAATGCCTGTGTTTTGCTCAGAAAACAAGCCAAAGGAAGTAAGGTCCCACAGAGAGTGGTATCATTGTGAACTGTAGACAGCAGATGGTTAACAGTGCGCCTTGAGTCCCACAGATGCGAGTCAAAGTGATGATTGTACAGCCTGCCTCAAGTCCATACAACAAAGAGATAAAATATCCACAAAAGGATGAGGCTGTTAAACAACCCCTTTTGTAAGGGAACCCGTTAAATGTTTGGCATGAAGCTCTATTAGTGCTCTGAGTTTACTGTTTCTCGTGAATGCCAAAGGCCTTCTGCATCTGTGTCATATCCCTATGTCAGCAAATGACTGGAAATTTCTGCATTGCCTGACAAACATTTGAAAAGGCACAGTGTGAAAATGTATGCATTTCGAATGTCTCCTCCAAATTTTTATTACCAGACCTGAAAACAAAACAGCTCCAATGGCACCAACTACAGAAAAACAAAATGAACCAAAGTTACCACTCTCCCAGACTGGTGACGACCGCGGCTCCTCTCCCTAGTCACAGCTCTTTGCAGCTGTTTGTTGTCAGAGTGGAAAGTACGAGCCTTGGCATCGCTCCTCTCTGCTGTACTCTGGATGGCTGCTCAGCACATCGAGGTAATCGACTCGTCTTGGCTCAGTTGTAACCTCAATCAGCTGGACCATCTCATTTTCCCCACAGCCAAGGAATCCTGCTGTTCTTAGCGTTAGGGCAGCAGCCAACCTGTTTTCAGAGGGAAGCTTATTGCAGAATATCCCTCTGTATCCCTGGGAATTAGCCAAAAGCGTAAATGTTTCTTTTGAAAGAAAATACTTTTTCCAAGATGGGAAAAAGAAAGATCACTTTCTACTGGCTTTCCAAAAAATCTTTGAACAAAAAGCCAAATCCCAAAACAATAGTGGGAAAAAGTGAAAGGAAAAGACATTCTAGGTTAAACATGAACATCACGCTTGCTGACTTCACAATCAAAATATGTGTTCATTGGATTTGAAATCCACTGCAGATTACTTTCATCTCATCGAAGAGTTGCAAAATGGAAGTCTCCATTTTAGACATTTGCAGATTTTGAGGCATTAGGATTCAAAGAACCTGTGCCAATAAAAGCAAGAGTCTTTGCCTTGCCTCTCTGGAAAAGTAACACTATTCCTTCTCCTCCTGGCCTCCCAACAATTGTGGTTCTGAACGCACAAAGCCTTAATCAAACCTTTATAAATATTGAAGTCCCTAAGTATTTTTATAAACTTCACAGTCACCTCAGGTATAACTATATTTGTGGTTTGTGTGGCACACTGCACTATTGTATTCTGGATTTTCATTTCGCTCCATAAACAGAAGTGGAGTTCAGCAAAAACAAGACGACCTAATTTTAGGAATTTATATTGATGCCAAACGATAATTTTACCTCAAAGTCAGACTGTCACAAACTTTAGGGAATTTAGGGGGCTAATGTTAACCTGATCCTTCAGTGAATGCAAGTTTTCAAGCAATTCCTGACCTCTCCTTAGCACTTTTGTTTTTGTAATTTTGACAGCAGTAAAGGTAAAGTAGAAGAGAATGGAGGTGGGGCCACACAAAGAGCAGCAACACCTTCTCCATGAGCTGAAAGCAGGAGAGCAGCAGGGACACCTCATATGGTTGAATCATATTGGTTCAACTAATTTCTACCAAAGGCTGAACTTCCAGAAGGAGGGAAAGCTCTTTCCTCCAAGCAAGGCAGAAGGGTCCTCTCTGTGCTTTCCATTTCTCTCTCAGGAACTGGTACCCATGACTTCTTTCCTTCCTGAGCAGTCCAGGTATGCCCTTTCCCTTCCCACAGCTCCTTAGCCAAGCCCCCATTATGCTTCAGCGTATCTTCAACAACAAATTTTACCCCTTACGCACAAACTAAATGCCAAGCAGTTAGGTAGTCACAACCAAATTTCACCTTGCCTACGTAGGAGAGTCTCCCAGCCCCACATATCTGGCCCTAGTCTGGTATGGAAGGAGCACAGACCCTGTCAAACTGACATCCTGTCACAGTACTTAGCGCCAAAACATTTCAGTCAAGCTCTGGTACTTGCTATAACACTGGCATATATAATTACAACTTAGAGAAGAAAAACAGCTTTTCAGCTGGTACATTATAGAAGTGAAAATAATATTTTCCTCCAGAGCGTTAAGCTCTGCCCCTTCTGCCACTGGCTTTTATTGTTGGGAGAGAAGAAAGAGGAGAAACTCTGCTGATGCTTTTGCACACTGTGGTGCTCCCCACAAGCCATGCCCCACGCAGGCTCTGGCCCCTCCACAACTGCTCCAATGCCTTTCACCTAAACAGCGCATCTCCCCGTCCCTCCTCCTCATTTGCCACTGGGAATTTGAACTAAACCAAACAATGGTACCCGGATGCAATTGGGGGTGGTGGTACAGTTCCTGCCCCTTTTCATCTACCCTTTTGTCATTTGTTTTCAGCTTGCAAAAATCCCTACTCTTTATCAGAGCTCATCCCCCTGCAAAACTGTTACTTTCTAACTCAAGTCCATCTGAAGTGGGGCAAGGAGATAAATGAATTCAGACTCTTATTCCTGAAAACGTCTTTTTCATCATGTCCTTTTTTCTCTCCACTTTTCCATCTTTGCAATAACTCATTTGCAGAGTTTTCCTTCCAGTATTCCTCTCTCATATAATCTCATAAGATGAAGATAACCTCTCTAAACATACACGTCACACTGCTAAAATATAGCTTCTGAAAATATTTTGCGGTATGCCAAATTTATCATTTGGTCCGGAGAACCTAATTTCTTATTTCAACACATGAAATTCCTCCTTGTAAGCCCCCTGTGCATCTTGGAGATGCACGTACAACTTTATCAGAAAAGATTTCTTCAGTTATGTGAGTAAAGGTCTGGAACTGAGCATGCAAAGTGGCCAGTAAGAGATACCCAAAGCTTGCAAGAGGATTATCAGTGATACTAAGCAGTATCATTGTTCTGCAACACACAGAATTTCCCTCTGAGGCATCTCACACTTTATCACAGAAAACGCTCACTAAATGATGATTACTTTCACTTGAGTTCTGCTAGGAAATCTAACTGTGAGGGGAAAAAAAAAAATAAAAGAAAGAGTGGAACACTTCCAACAGGTTTCTGATGGAAAAACACTCTGCATGTAAAAAATCAAAACATTTTGTAGGAATGTGTTGATTTCGATGTATTTTGGATAGTTTTCTCCTGTAAATCTGCCCAGTTCCTATCTGATGTACTGCCAGCCTGACTGTCTGTTGTTTAAGCCCAACAGCTGTCTACCTGGTGGCCTTCCAGCGCTGAGCTCCCAAGTAGCCCCGCATGTTGTGTGTGGGGATCGCACAACACTGTACTGCTTACCCAGGAGGGAACAGAAGGCATTGTTCCACTTTTAGACCCGTTGGGCACGTAACGCACTGAGACATTTCTTGCCCTGCTCCAGGCAGCTGCTATGTAACTGTGCTGAGAAGCACACAGCAAAGGACTACAGCATAAAGTAATGCAGGTGCTCATGCTGCAGGAGATGCGATCGCAAATTATCATTAACAGCTAGCAACAATTACCTATGTATTACATCTTGCATATATACATGCCAATTCTTGCTCAAAATATTTGCCAGTATGCACACCCTTGTACGTGTGTGCATATAGAGAACACATTTCATCCTCTCTTGCATAAGAGGAGGTATTTTTGGTGCAGCCTTCTGAAAACTAAGCAGAGGGCACAAAGCAAAGAAGCTACAGAAGTTGGCATTATTTCCGCTTAATCAGTATGAAATCATTATAGCTTTGCTATGAAAATGAAACAACCCTAGTCATACAAGATACATCATGACACAGAAAAATTAGAAAACACTGTGAGCTCTGCGCAGCAAGATTTGTAAGCCTGCCAGCAGAATCGCAAACTCGCACAGCTCTAATTTGTCTAGGAAAAAGGGGTGTTTAATTGCTGTGCATAATAAACACACAAACGTCAGAGAGCAGCCATGGATAACATGCACAAGTAGATTCCAGCTGTACTGCTAAGGAAACATAAAAGTGATTTATTTTATATCTTGATCTTAAGTCCAAGAAATCACATTAAAATAAAATGACCAAATTTCCCTAAGTGCTCAGCATTCAGCAGCTCTTGCTGGCCTCGCTAGCGAGCTCTTTTGAAAATGCATTGATTTCATTTAGATACCTTCAGGGTACGGTGCCATGCAGCAGTACCTGAGCTACGGTGGGCTCCACAAGCAACAGCTTTTTAGCTTGTTCAATTAGCCCAAACAAAGCTGAGCACTAATGTGGTTCTAGTGCCCGAACTAGTTTATTGAGAGCTAACTGTAGTCAATCTTATCTCTGCTCCATGTGCAAATCCCCTAAGCATCAGCTGATTGCCTTCAAGAGCCTGTCCAGTTTCTGTTGCCTAATGAGAGCCTCCAGGGGCCAGCCCTTGTATAAATATCTCGTCAGAAATTCATCTTTGTTCTGCTCCTAACTACAGCCCTGCACACATCACCAGATACCCGATGTGTACATGAATTGGCTTATTATAAAATGATGTTTATATCTCAGAGTTTCTTTCTTTTCCCTCTGGAGAGTTGGGAAAATACAAGGGAGCCAGTCCAGTAGAGAGGATTTTGGGGGGAGGTGGGGGGGTGGGGTGTGTCACCAATGGGCAGCTGTCCTAACATCAATACTCTTCATACTCTCTTCTCAAGCTCATCTTTTATTGATAGCTGGAGAGGAGAGGACGTGTTAATGCAAACCATTCTTGTAGGCAAGAAGTTATCTTGTGTTGGGTGTGATCCAAATCACAATTTAACCCATTGCTACTGTCCATCTTATTGAATCTTTCATTCTGAATTTATAAGTCTTTCCAAAGTGTTGATATTTTTTCCTTTAAGACAACTTTTAATTGAATAATCACTTGCTTGTTACCTTTCTTTCTCTGCCTGACTGGCTTCAAGAAAAGACAAATATTCCTTTCCATACTGAGATTACAAATCACTATCAATAACTTGAGCAGCAGATGACAAACCACTGCTACAGACTTTTCTTCAAGGCTTTAGACACCTTGGGATTTATCACTCTTCACAGAAGTCCCACGTTTGTACATGGCATCCTTACTACATGCAACTACCCTTTCTATACTGTGGAGCATTTTTCATATTGTAGTCAACACAAAAATTCTGTCTGCAATTCCCCTAAGAAGTAATGGGACAATCGATAAAGTTTAATATATTGGGGGGCGGGTTTCTGCTTACTTACAGCACAGGATTTATGCAAGAATTAGACTGTTTACTTGATTCAGGAAGAAAATTACTGACTTGTAAGGTGTCCTGAAAAAAAATCATTTATAAATTAGCCAGCTGCTATGTGCTTGAAATCAATAGCAGAGATCAGAAGCTGGCTCGCTTTCTTGGTCAAGCACACAAGCTCCATCTCCAACCTCGGTGTCATTTGTGCAAATATGAACAACACATTTAAGATCTTCCAGTCCTTCAGAATTTACATCAATCTAACCAAGAATAATACCAGAAGAACACAGTAGTTTAATTGCTTTTTCATTTTAAAGTTGTAGGCGCCACAGTTTGAATAAAAACTGCATACAGCATTGAGGGCATTTCTCTCCATGATCACAGCGATGAAAAAAGCTTTACCTGAACACAAAGAAGATATTGCCATAATAACTACAGATAATAAATAAATTTGTCCTTTGTTCTAGTGGAAGGTGCACAGTTGGAGGAAGGAGAGGCTTGGGACTCAGTATTATTTAGTGCAGGGGACTGTTCAGCCATCTGTCCATGAACAGAGAGCATCCTCTCCCATTTGTGCTGGAAAAATCTCTTTGCAACATCTTGCTAGATCAAGGTTGGTAATGAAAAGCTGACTGAAAGAACTGGATATAAAAGTTATGTTGAAGAAAGTTATTAAGAGAAAACCTTAATAGAGAAGACAGTCACAGGAGAGGATATTATGATGCTAAGAATACAGAGACAGGTACAAATGGTGCCTCCCTAATCTCTTGCATACTCAGAGAGCGAGAACAAATTTATATGAGACCGTACAGCTGGAAATTTTTCTTTGAACACCACAGAAAATATACTGCATCTCATATTAGTTAGCCAATCGGTAAAATATTAAAAAAACCACAAACTTTAAATGAAAACATATTTTGGAATTTTAAAAAGTTATCAAAGTATAAAAAATAAGACCTAGTAAGAAAAGCTGAGTAAAGCATTTACCAGAATCACTTATTAAAAACTCTTATTAGCTCTTGCTGCATCGCAAAATGGAATAAGAGAAGGCATCAGTTTGAAACTACTTCTAAGCATCCTAAAAAAAAAAAAAAAAAAAGCAGCACAACAAAATGTAATTCTATTGCTCAAACAGGAGTTAAGATGCCACAAGAAATATAACAAGCATAAAAAAATACATATATTTTTTGGAAACAGATTTATTCAAAGCTTGGAACTTACATTTTCCCTGGGAACTGAAAAGTAGTTAAAGCATTAGGGGGAGAGATCTCAGGCATTCAGACTGTGAAGTCTGTGTTTGAGCTTATAACCTATGATTCAACTACAACCTTCTATCTTCCTGGCACTATTTATATGGCAAATAGATCATTGTTATGGGATTTACATAACTGATCTCTATATAAGCACCAAGTTAAAATAAAATGTTGCACTTCCTTTGTCAGAAATAGGAAAACATACGCTTCCATTTTGCAAATTAGTGAGCAAACAACAGATTTAAAGCTTGCATTTCACAGTGCATATGAATCACATCAGGTTGTGCGGTCAAACACATAAAGGGCTAGAAGTCTTCTAATGACTTTACGAGTCATCTTAAAGCCATTCAATTTAGATAACCTTTTCAGAATAATGGGTTCTAAAGCTGCAATTCAGCACAAATCTGGCAATTTTACCATACAGCACATCCACATCTTTGAGAAATGATCAAGGAAAAATTAAAGCAATTCACAACAGGATAAACTATTGCTTCAACTGCAGTTTTAAGTGAAGTACTATCAAGATCATCTTGAAGAACCCCATTTTAATATTTAGATTCTCTAGTACCCAGAATGCTTCTTTGGGTTTATCAGATTTACAATAAGTGGGAGAAGGGAGATTTAGTAAGTCAATAGTGCTTGCTAAACTACATTTCTCAGCCTGAGTTACAAGCACATTATGCTTTATAAATTAAACTGGACTGTCAAGATAAATGCATAGGCAATACCGTGCTATTTGTAAGTAAATGCCTCTTTATGTTTAAACAGGTTCTTATAGACCAAGAGGCTGAATCTCTTTTTCCTAACAACACTATAAATCTAAAAGTCAAAGGAATAAAATGAAAAGGAAGTGGGCCCTAGGTCTTTGCAAAGGATTGATGACTCAGGCAGTACTAAGTGTACCAGAAATGATTATTTATCTTGTCTTTAGTTGGCTTTTGTCTAACCATCATGGGGAGCCGTGAGGGGGGAAGGAAGACAGAGAGGAAGGGAATAAAGAAAAAGCAATTTTAGCTTTTTACTCCTTCTTTTAGGAAAAATTGCCTTAGTTACCTGCATATCATGAGATACAGATAGTACTAAGTCAGCAAATTACTTGTTCTGCTGGATATGCTGTACTTACCATGATTCACCCTGCCACTTACAGTGAAATGACACCCTATTGTAGTACCGGAATGACTACACTTTAAGGTTGCAGAAACATTCACCAATTATCACTAGCAGGAAGGGAATATCAGTTGGTAAACTACATAATAACAATCTCCTACCCCGGGCCCAAAAGTCTGTCATCCATCTCTGCCTATTAAGTGAAAAAAGTCCTGCATCGAGACATCGTGGGGAATCGGAAGCTCATAAACACGCTGCAGGGACGCAGTGGCAACACAGGGACCTCAGACCCTGCAGCCCCATGTGCCACTGGACTGTGGCATTTCTGCTGCAGGCTGCTCCATCCCTGGATGATGGGGGGAAGTTTAATTTCTTTCTTAACCTACCAAATTAATGCCTGGAACAGTTATTCCTGTCATCTATTTGAAAGTGCTGTAGCAATTCAAATGGGCAAGCGAAAATAAGCATCTTTGCAGCAATAAAACACATAAAAGGTGCTAAAGCTTTTGTTCAGTGCAAAGCAGAGCCGGAGTCAGACAGATAGACTCGATTTCAAATTCTCTTTTCAAAGATGGTGGGCTCTGTTGCTACGGCTAACGACTCCTCCTCTGGTGTTTAGGAACGTACCCACACAGCTTGTTTACAATCTCTGCATAAGATACACAAAGATATACGTAAGCATTTGTAATGACACACTGTTTTACGCTTGGCAAGTCAGTATAGATTCACAGTTTGCGGCGTATAACTCATTAGCCGTAGGCTGGTACAGCACATCTTAGATTATGAAACATTAACAATGCAAGTTATGGAACATGTGAAATGAAATATTACCCTGTATGCAAGTCTGTCTTCCCAGCTCTGGAGCACTGGAATAAGATACTGCCACAAACACAGAGAAAAACTTCCTTCGCTGCAATCGCTCAAATGGCAGCTCTTCAGAAATCTTATAGGGTAAGTTAATTAAATAATACATCAAAGCTAAACATGTAAGGCCTCAAAGCCTAAGCAAAAGCTTTTCCTTACAAGGAACTCCCCATGCAACAGATGTGCCCTGTGCAAACTATAAACTTTTAATGCCAAAGTAGCTGGATGAAGTGAAGGTTTATGTCTGCCAAATGAGCTGCCTGTTGTATGGCTGTCAAGGACGGAAACCGAATTCGAGGTAAGACTATGGCTAAATAACTGCATTACCTGCCCAGGCGCTGGCAGGGGCTGTGGGGCTCTGTGAGGAGAGGCCGGGGCTGCCCGCCCGCACACAGCCGGTTCCGTTCCCCCCGCCGGTGCAGGACAGAGCTGAGCCCCTCAGTGAGGCTGGAGGCACCAGCAGGAAAACACGTTTCAGGAGAGGCCAAACCCTGCCCAGGCCCATGAGCTTTTCATCTTATTTTCTCCCCTCGCCCTGTTGCAAGGGGGAAATGAGAGAGTGGCTGGGTGGGCACCTGGCAGAAAGCCAAGGTCAGCCTGGCACATAACAGATAAACTGCGCCATTAAACAGGAACCTTAAATAATGTGCCTTTGCACTGCTCCCTCCATCTGCATGCTTGCATGAGGTTTGTTGGGAAAGGCGCACAGACTACAAAATGGGAAACCCTGATCTTTGTGAATATGTAAAATATAACATCCAACGTGTTAATGAGAGTATTATGAGAACACGAAACAGAAATACTCGACATTTCAAAAACATGATTTTCCTGACTCCATAACGGGTCCCGAGAAACGATAAGTCCCCAAGTTTCCAATAGAAGTTAGTGCGATTTTGTGAAAAGTCAGTGGAGGCTGTTGTTACACCTTTGCGGAACAGTAGCAATTGGACATATCATTAGCAAATGGGACAGGCCTAGACAGAAAAATATATACACAATGAGAAATTATTGCTTATTACAGTGAGGCTGACAATTTAGAATAAAGTAATATTTTTCTGTATAACCTGGGATATGACAGTAGCATTTGCTCTGGTGTTTACACAGTTACAGTTTACCCAAGTGGCCCAGAAGAAAAAGAGAGCCGTTTCTTTCAGATTTGCACAGGAAACAAAGTAATGGGCCATTTTCTCACGTTGTTGCTGCTCCACCTGTCAGTGCTATACAATGCATGCTTAACATCTTCAAACTGGAATATTGTGATTGAGGAAACTATCTGCAGAAGCTAGTTTTCAGATTGGAAATGTTATCACAAGAGGTGCACGGAGAGCACCAGCTGCAAACTAAAGCGAGAAACACAAGTCCCTGTCCCCTTCTCTTGTGTTCATTAAGAAAAGACTGCCCTGACCTAAATCTTTAGTACAAATACTCTTCGTCCTTCAGCAAATAAAATACCAACATAAGTGCATCCTCTAGCTTCCATAGGAAGTTAAATCCTGACCACGCACAGGTCACTGCCCTTTACATCCCCAGGTGCCACATGCTGGGCATGGAGGAGAATGGCAGGGAATAAAGGGCCTCAAATTCTCCCACAGCAGAACCTGGTGAGGTGTATTACTATAGCAGGAGCTGCAAAACCCACCATCCATGTCTGCTGCTGGACACATCTGATACAAGGGATGCATTTCCATAAAGCAGCGTGCCATACTGCAGCCGGGCAACTCTTGTTGCAAAAGAGTTTTGATGCTTTGTTCAACAGCTGCCCACAAGTGCACAACAATCTTCCACAAGGCCTTTAGAAACTATGGTTGTAAGTAATATAAAGTGGCCAACTAGAGCCAAAGCCAAATAGAGAAAAGTAATCCAGGACCAAGAGAAAAGGATATGCAATTAAATTCATGTTTTCACTGAAAGAGGTACTAATTTGAAACAACTACCATGAGGTCACTGTAAATAGTCAGCTGTAATTGAGAGTGCAATTTGTCTGTTACATCCAAATGAAAATGAAGAAAGAAAAAAAAAAAAAACAAACCATGAGGGAGCAGTTTGGTGTTGTAAACAAATTGTTGTTATTTAGCATAGAAAATGGCCAGAGATGGGCTTAAAAATCAGTACATTTACATGGTTTAGGCTTTGTATGTCCCTTTTTTTTCCCCCCACAACTGAATGATAGTGGCAAAATACACATACTCTGGCCTATATTGCCTAAAATATTGTCTATTCTCTAAATGAATGTTTTATCCCAACAGTAGTTGAACTGCAAACCCTAAAGTTGTGTACATAGGTCTGACTGTCCAAATGTCCTGATTTGTGTTGGAACAGAATAGCCACATGCAGCAGTTCTGCACAATACCCTTTGTGCCTATAAGCCTATGTCTTTCACTTTTAAAATCTCTTTCTACCCCATTGATTAAATATTTCATCTCCTAGTATGAAAGAAAAGATGAATTCCTTACTGGAACAAGAACACAGATTGCATTGAGGGCTTTTTTTGCTTTGGTTTTGGTTTTTTTGTTTGTTTGTTTTTAATTGCATGGACTGTATGGACATCCCAAAAGACAAAGTTTACAGCCAGTGCCTGTAAGAACAGTTTTGTTTTAATTTGTCATTTTGGACAATTCATCAGGAAACAGAGTTTTTTTCCTACTGTTTTTGTTTCACTTTGTGCACTCATTATGATACCCAATGAATATAAAACATTTCTGCATCCCCTCAGTCTAATTGTATTTAGATTTCAGTCTGTCTTAATAAAGGCATTTTCACCCAGTGCATAACTCCCTCAGTAGCAGTTCTAGTTAGAAAGAGAGGGGATGAGTGGTCCCTTCATACAAGGCTACCTTCATAATGATCTGTGGAGACGTCGCTTTTCATCTACTGCCCTTTGATAAGAAAGCAGAGATTTCCCACTCAGCTGATTAAAACTGAGTGACTGCATAATCTTATAATAATCTCATCTATTACTCAAACAAAATGGTTACCTACTGCATCATAGTGGCTAATAAGAAAAAAAGGGCTCCTTTCTGTGTTGAGGTTTTGTAAATTGCCTGCTCTACCATATTTAGTTCATGGTGAAGTTGCACAAGAAGATGTCTCTGCCTTCATGTGTTTCCCTGTAGTACCACCACCACCAACCGGAAGCATTTTATGCTGTCCGCAGTTGACAGAACAATTTGGTAAAGATAAAAGACGATCGCTACGATACTTCAGGATAGCTATGGGTAGCCTATCTCAGACTGCGTTGCTTTCAGAAGCCTACAGAAAAGTCTAAAAAGCACCACTAGCATTGTCTAAAGACACCATATTATAATTTTCTTGTGATCAAGTTCTCCCACAGAAGTGACTATAAAATTGCACAGCACACAATGCAAGTCAAAAATAGCTAAATCATGGGGATTCAGCCAATACACAGTAATAAGACCTATTGTTACAATTTTCCTCTCTGGCCAGGATAGGATCTGGATCTTCTGGTAGTATCTGTATCATGTTGGCCTATTTAGATGGTTCTGTTTACAAAATGAAGATGAAATTTTCTTGCTGAGAAACTCTTTCCATTTCTAGACACAAAGACAGGAGAGGGACATTTGCTTTCCTTTCCTCTTTCATCCACAAAGAAGAAATCTACCTTTCAGCTTTCCTGCCCTAAATTCCTCACCAGCAGTCCTTGCCTATTTTTGTAACATGCTGTACCCTACTGCAGCAGCCAAGGTAATAGCTGCCAGCATAGAGGAACCAAACTGCCAGGATCACACCCACAAAGACCTGCTCACCTGCAGCGTGTTACCAAGTTCATAGAATCATAGAATTGTTGAGGTTGGAAGGGACCTTTAAGATCATCGAGTCCAACCTTTAGCCTACCCTGACAAGAGCCACTTCTAAACCATGTCCCTCAGTGCCCCATCTACCCTTTTTTTAAACACCTCCAGGGATGGTGAATCCACCACCTCCCTGGGCAGCCTATTCCAATGTTTAATAACCCTTTCAGTGAAAAAATGTCTCCTAATATCTAATCTAAACCTCCCCTGACGTAACTTGAACCCGTTTCCCCTCGTCCTATCCTGGTATGGACTCTCTGTTCCCCTTAAATTCAGCTCTACCTCGTGCCCATGACTAGAGCTACTACAACATTTACCTCGTGATTATAAGACAGAATTGCTACCCTCCCCTCCGAAAAACTTTTGAATTAGCTCTAGTATCATCATACCCACTGTCATGTAACAATGAGGAAAGACTTCAGTTATATAGAGGAATTCCTGTTGGGAAGTACTGCTTTGAAATTTAATTTGTGTTGCAAGTTAGTAACAACATTATGGTTGTAGCATAGTAGCATAAAAAAAATAACAATGGAGATCCTTGGTAAGCAGCCTTGGATCAGATCAAAATTATCAATTTGTTACACGTAATGATTTGGTTTTTGACTTAGAGCAACCATTGCAACACATAAACACGGACTTTCTTCATCGTGGTTATGCGATTTTGAAAGACCCAGAAAAGTAAAGATTGACTATATAAAATGTGCAATTCCACTTTACTAACAATCTTTGCCTTAAAGTAATGATATATTCTTGGCATGTATGGGTGGCCACACAAAAGAAAGTCTTGTGCGTCAATTTATCTGGGGTTCTCTATATCCTAAAAGTGCCCACGATTCCTCATCTTTAACATGCTGATAGCTTTTATGAAGTTTTGAACATGAAAATTAATCATGTCATAGTGTTATTATTCATGCTGTATGTACAATTTCTAGTAATATGAAAAATGTAGTTTTGAGCCTCAGTTTCTGTAAGACTCCCGGAAACCAGGAGAACTCTTGGTTTCCATTTTCTGTCACATTAAGATATCAGAATAGCTGGAGAGGGAGAAAAGTGTGGTCTTATCCCATTCAGCTCAAGTTTCGCTCTTAAGTTCTGCAGGCAGATAGATAGGATGTTAGTGATAACAAATGTTTTGTATTCATATGAAATGCGAGAACATCAGAGCTCTCTATACAGAGCCTGAAATATTTCTGTACTGCTCTTTATGTAATATTAGAGTTGCTTGCGTAACAAACAGCCAAAACATGATGTTCTTCAAGAGAACATGACTTCACCTATATGTATCTGGCTATTGCACTGCAACTCAGACATGTACATTTCTGATTCTTACCGCAGAATTATCTAACACCAGTGCTGAGATGGCAGTTTTACTTTCTGTTAAACTATAAGCCATCTCAAAAGGGCAAAAAATATATAAATCCTGATTAAGTTGAAACCGCTAGACAGTTTTTAACTGTCCGGTTAATAGAAGCAGAAATAGAACCTCTAAAGGAATAACTATAAAAGTTCAGTGTGCATACAATAGGAGGCTGCTTACCTAAAATAATCTAAGGTCTCTCCCTGCAGTGGCCTAAGGCATCCTTTGAAAGGGTAAAAGAATGATATTCCAAAACAAAGGGTTCCAAGTTTTTTTTCTTATAAAAAATATTTTTATTACCAGGCTTTTCACTGCCAGAATGTGTTTCTTTGGCTGTCTTGTTTATTTTTCTCTCTTGCTTAAAAATAAAATAATAATAGGTTGATATCTTGAGGTCATATAAATAAATCCATTCATTATCTAGTACCAATTTTCAAAAGCTGGATTGGATCACAGCAGGAATGCCTGGGATGCACCTGGAAAGGCTAGACGTAGGGCAGATGCAACTGCAGGACCACTGAGGTCTCCAGACTGCAGAAGTCCTTTACAATGTAGGCAGCTAAGCATCCTTTATAGAAGCACTTACCAGCACAGCCTGAACTGTCCTCAGGCCAGATCTGAAAAATGACAGAAAGCCATGGGGTTTTTTCCAGTCCCATACCCGAGTTTTCTTCATTAGACAAGGAATTGGGATGATTCTCTCTCTTTGGATTTTCTAGAGCAATTTAAGACAGAAGGGTTTGGGTGTTGTTTTTTTTTTTTCATTCTTTACGTTTTAAATGTCAAATTATATGCCAAAATATATATTTTTAGTATCTACTATTATAGTCTGAGATTTGTTCATTTAGTATACTGTTTGGTTTTTTTTTTCCTGGCTGCTCTGTTGACAGTTATGCAAATAACACCAAAACTTCTCAAGTTTCAAAGTTATCTTTTTGTATGAATGACGTACAGAAGTTTTCCAGAACTATCACTTAAACACTGAGGATCTAAACAACAGTATTTGGTTTTTCTACATATATTCAAAGAGCACACTGATATTGTGATCCTCTTGCTCTGTAGGGTGTTGAGCCACTCAGCATTGCAATGAACCTTTAACTGCTCTTGTGTTCAAAACACCCATCCGAGTGTAACATCACTGTTACTTGCATGGAGGCGAGCACAAACTTGAAAATATTTTCAAGTTATCTACTTCATTAAATTGACGCTGATGGGAACTGTTTGCAGTTTTAAAACATTTCACAAGTAAAAACTGATAATTAAACCATCCCTTTCTACTGTGTATGTGAAAAGACTTTTTTTTTTTTTAAAGAGCAGAGTTCTGATGAATTAGCTAAATAGTTTAATTTCATATAGTTACTGACATTACCCTTTACTAAAATGAATCATTTAGCCTCAAGCCATGCTGATATTGGGGAAACATCGTTAACCAAAGAAAAATTACACTCGGTCTCTAGAATCCAACTCTACTGATAAGAGGAAGAAGAAAGCATTCAGACATTGGCTTAGAAGGACAGAATGCACATGCTGGATCGTAACCTGAGGACTGTGCCGCATCCCCTTCTGCTGACGTTCCCCAGGCAGCAAAACTAGCTCAGGTCCAAAGCTTTGTTATCAAAGGGGCAGTACTATCACACCTTGTCTTCTACTATGCCAAAATCCACGCACACAGTTACAGGCCAAGAAGTTCCTTCTCTATACCTGAAGTTCCAGGTATAGAGAAGAGGGAGAAAAATCATACTGCCGTATTTTACCTTGCATAGTATTTTAGCTTAATGTTACTTCATCTGTTTAATCTCCATCTGAACAATAGTTTCACAGCCCAGATTAATTTTATTAAAAAGCGGAAGTATCGCTCTGTGTATCAAAACATACTGCCCATCTTAGTCTTTGTTTTAAATAGTTGGGTTGAAAGATACCACCCCTAAAAAACAACCAACCAAATCACTTTTCCTCATTTGCTTAGGTACCACACGAACAATGATATATCACTGCTATCGCGCAGTGCTGTCGTACTATCTCAGCAGGTCTTTTTAAGGCCCGCATGGTAAAGCCACAAGGATATCCTTGATAGAAAAGAAATTCAAAAGAAAGCCGTTCAATTGATGTCTCAGAGTTTACTTCTGTTTTCTTATGCACTTCTTTGCAGAAGGGAATCAGCAGGGAACACACATCACCTTAATTAGTTCTGTTCCTAAATCTACAAAGGTGACTGACATATTTTTCAAAGGCAGTAGCTTTAAGTACATAAAGGTAGTGTACATCTGAAAAAACACATGGAAGAAAAAAAAAACAACATTATGAGGAATTTTGACAGAGGTTTATGTATTTCAAATTATTATGGAGAGTTTAAATGACGTCTCAAACTAGCATTCACGCAAACCATTACCTGGACTACTGCACAGATATGTTTGACCATATAACTCTGATCAGAGAGTTGGTTTAGAAAACTAAACGCAGGAGGAGGTCGTGGTATTTACTCTAATTGTTGCACAAGAGAATTTTCATGATTTTATGACTTCATTGACAGATCTGTAATTACCTTCCAAAAGATGTCATGAAATTAATGAATCAAAGGGAAGAGACATTCTTGAAAGCAGCTTAGAAAACACATCTAAGCCTTGGGTAACTAGGTCAGGCAAGCTATACAGGGTTGCACTCTCCCCAGCCTTAAGCACTTGAGGACTAATACTGCAAAACTTTAACTATGAGCATTTTTCCTAAGCTGGTGGAGGATCAGACTTCATTATTAGGGGAAAACAGGTCCGTTTTTAGGGTTAAAGACAAACAAAAACCTCCACCCAACCCAGCGGTAGCAATTAGAAGTCATTCCTTTGTGAAGTGTCAATTGTCATTGTCTTATATAAATAATAGCTCTCCAAATTAGAAAAGAGCTGTACCCCTTTGTCTCAATATCAGCCTCTTTCTTCCTATTGGGAGCCAAGACATCCATTGACCTCAAGAAAAATCTTCCAACTTAGAATATAGGTGCTGCAACATACCAGCCTATTTCCTCCACTCCCTTTGCCCCCAAACCCTGAGACAACAATTGAAATTAAAAAGCTCTCAGTCTTCTATAAAGTATGTTGGCCACACGTCCAACAGTTCATAACGTGAAACAAAGACCATTGCACTTAACTAAAATGAAAATATTTTGTTTGCTGCGTCATTAGACAATCATTACAATAAAAACGTTAAATTTGAAGTTTTTGTTATATATAGTTTTGTGTTCACATGCACACGAAAAAGCAAGCTCTGCTTTTACACAGAATAACGAAAAATGGTTTTCTGTATTCATTGGTGGAAGTTTGTGATTTTTTTAGCATCTAGTTTTGTTGAAAATTTCTCTCCAGCCTTTCTCTCAAAGAGGTTTCCTACTAAGAGGTCCACTGTCATTCAATCTGCGTGAAACTGTCTAAATCCATTACTAATCGAGATAAACTTTCAAGTGATGGATTACATATTAATTTGCACTTTTCTATGATAATTTTATATTAATTAAATTCATCATATTAAGTCAAAATTAAATTAGCTCTTGGAAGGAAAAGTTAAAACTAATTACTTTGTGGCATGTTTCATAAAATACATCAAGGAACTCTGGAGTGAACTTTACTCATATTACATCACATTGGAGTATTAGTAAAAATGAAGAAAAATCTGGTAAGAAATAGAGGTTTTTAATCATAGAAGGTATGATAAAGTTCATGTGACAAAAAGATTTAGAACTTAATTCATGGTTGACACAAACACGGTTATCTGATCATTAAAATACCAGTAAGAAACTTACTAGATTAAGTAGGTTTAGATAAAGGTTCAAGGATATTACATCCAAAGACTCATCGCATTCTTACAAGACAGTTCATATAATAAGTCTAGTTATTTTCTATCTGTTACTACAGAACACAAAGATACTGGAATTTTCAGTTATCCCGGAAGATAATGCTCTTGTGTTCCCACAAAACTAAGAAATATCCAGCATGGATAATTCCAGGAAAGCAAATGACATAAATAAAGAGGATAAGAAGTAATCAGGAAGAGGGGAAAAAAACCCTCCAATATCTGATATGAGGTGTGAGAGTATCAGATCAAGAGAACAGAGAAGAAAAATACATGATACTAAAAAAAATAATAAATATTTAAATGGAGACGCAAACACAGGATAACTAGAGATTGCTATTCACTAGTAGCATGTAGTACTACATATTAATAAAAGTTTTTTCTGTTCCAGCACTGAATAGGGAGTTCAACTGACAGCTACTGTAACATCTGCTCTTCAGTGTTAATTGTTCAGCACATACTACCTTTGGTCATTGCTGCCTGTTGTTTACTGCTGGTTTCACTACACTTTCAGCTCATTTAACCTAAATAAGTGTTGTTCCAAAAAATATCATAATGCACTAATCTTGTTTCAAGTGTGATTTTTTTGATTCAGAAGTTTCAGGGTTCTTGTTCCTCTAGATTTCTTATGAGTTTAAGGCTCAAATTTCAATTTTTTCCTTAAAGCTGACATCATAACATTCCTAGTAGATACCTTTAAACTTCTTCCAAAGATCAGAAATAAATTCTTAGATCTACTTCTCTCTCTACAGTGGAGCATATGAGGAGGAATTCTGAGTATATCAGGAGCAAGAAGTGAATGGAGCTGCAGTGGTGAACTTCAAAGGGAAGTCAGGGAGGATGGCAGACTGGATATTTGACTTCACCTTCAGAACACAAACTGTGATCCAGCCTCAACCAAAAGCATTTTCCCATGCAACGGTCAAGATTCATTATAAAGTTTAGCACATAAAGTCTTTGGAGAATATTCAGTGTACTTATACGGTCGCATTTATTGCCTAATCTTTAAATTACTTGAGTTCTATTAAAAAAATAAAAATACAATGACTCCCACAGAACTGAAAAGCGTACTATTAAGGTGCCAAACTAATTTCAACAAGAGTTGAAATACTAGGACTTGCCAAAGATCATAATGAATCATGTGATGGAAAAGGACAGGGCACAGGACCTATCTAGCATTTCACACATTTTTCATCTATACCTTACTACAATGGTGATGAACAAACAGCATCACCTTAAAGTCTCGACAGCTATTATTAAGCTAAAGTTATTAAATGTTAAATTCTGGATGCTCTTTGGCCAATGGCACAGAAAAAGAGCTGACTCTCCCAGTACAGTGCATTTAAGGGCGAGGTATGAATACAAGAATTATTCATACCTAGTGCTTTAGAGGAAGAAAAGGCAAAGCAGGACGTAGCTCCCTATCACAGCTCAGATCCCTGACCGTTTCCACTGGCTAGATGGGCAGTTTGTTTAAATGTAGATTAGTTATATTACAGTTTTCATTCCTCTTCTAGCAAATGCATATGCATTTGCCCTATGTGACCAGAGGAAGATGAGACTATCCTATTGCACACTACTCTGGTGCTGCATACACACTTCTGCAGAGGAAAATAAATCACTGAAGTGTGACTTCTATGTAATATAAATGTGCTGTTCCCCCTTTAAAGAACAGAAGTACAAACACTTCACATTCTGGGTGATCGAATGATACCCTTGAAAACTGCAGCAGAGGATATCCAACATAACTAACTATACTGAATTTTAAGTCTTGTTCCATCTAAATACAGGTAAAAGAACAGCTGCTTGGCAGCAAAAATTTCATTTTAAAAAGGAACCCAAGCGATCTGCCACAATTTTAACAATGTATTTTTCACCTTTTATGACAAAGAATTTTTCAGAAGCTCAGCCATTAGTTTTACAGATATATTTCCTGTCCATCACAGACACATTTTCTATTTTGCCAGTGTAAAACTGATTACAAATGATGGGCCTCTGACATCTATATATCTGTTATAAAGAAAACCAGGCAACCTGTCATATGTGCA
Organism: Chroicocephalus ridibundus; assembly: GCF_963924245.1. Lineage (NCBI taxonomy): Eukaryota > Metazoa > Chordata > Aves > Charadriiformes > Laridae > Chroicocephalus > Chroicocephalus ridibundus. Next base: position 43,533,239 of record NC_086291.1, on the reverse strand, counting down.
TTGCAAACATTGCTATTATAATTCCTTACACATTAATACAGACAAGGGTACATGTGAAGTTAACAATAATAAAAAAAATATAATCCCAATGAGTACAGTGAGCATTCCTGACAAATCGCATGTTGCTCCTAGAATGCCAAAAGGCTTCTGATCATTATTCATAAAAATGCCTCCTTTTCCTCTTGAAAATACACCTTTAAATAATCCATCTACAGAGCCTACAAATCAGTTACTTCAGTCTTCCACCAGTTAGAAAAAATGGCAAACTTGAATTATTTTGTTCTTCATCTTCCTACCCATTTATTTCATTTTGGTTTTCCTTTGCGCCTGACAAAAATCAACCAACCAGCCAAAAAAACCCAATCGACCAACAACAACAAAAAAATCTCAACCTGTTTTTACTGAGCTTCCATGCGAACTGAAAATAAGCATTTTTTTTGAACTGACGCTTTGCTTAAGCTGGTGATAAGCTGAAAAGCGTAATTCGAATGCAATCACGTCTGGAAACAATATATGACGATCAGAGGATTAAGAAACTAAACTCTCACAGCTTATCAGAAAGAAAGTTAAGGGTTGAGCTGATCACAGTTTACAATTTTCTGTGGAAGATACTTACATTAGCAGCTCTTACTCTAGCACAGGGGGGCACAATGAGTTTTGTTGTTCCCAAGTTAAAATGGGACAAATTCAGAGGAGCAAAATGACATGTATTTTTTACCTACTGAGTAACTAACCAACAGCACAGACTACTTAGGCATGTGGAAAAAATAAAAATCATAAAATCAATACTGGATATCTTTCTAGAAAATATGCCATCACTTCACACAAAGCCACAGGCTTGCCCCTGGGCTCTTGCAGTGATTGCACTGGGCTCTTTGACCAAGCGATGTCAGAGCTCCAACTGGAGCTCACAATGGTTCACCCTAGTCTTAAATTCACTATTCTAAGAGTGCATGTTAATTAAACAGCCTCTGAGAGGCTCCGAGACCCTGTGAAGGGAAAATTTGTTTTATTTTATCCTAAAACTATTTTTTTATAGTTTATCATACTGAATATTGGATTTGCGTTTGCAGTATGATAAACTCTGAGCAATGGTCATCAGAAGAAAGTCAGCTCATAGTACAAATGATGCTAAAGTCTCCAGTATAATAAGAAGCTAAAATATAATTTTATTTAAATGAGAAGCAAACTTCAAATCACAAGCAATACTGAAGTGGAACTGGACTTAAAAAAAAAGTCTGGAAATATTTTTGTATTTCCCAAATCCTTAAAGGTGCATATCTTCTAAAATACACTCTTTGGCTAGAAGGGTGAGGTGCTCAGGATCAGCTGTATGCATAGAAAGAAGCAACTTTGAAATTGTCAGCTTGAGGTCAAAGCACTTTGATTAAAGAGTGCAATTATTATTTCCTCTTATCCTGCAAACAACAGAGTTTACCAGAGCACTTTGTCATCAACCCATGTACTACAAACAATAGGAAATGAATCTATCTATCCATCACTGATAAACAGATGTAGTGAAAATATATTTTGTCTTGCTTGTAATTACAATGCTCAGAACACCCCCATCCGCACATGCCATTATTCCATTTGCTTCACTGAATTTTGTGCTTTCCTTGGAAATTAAATCAGGTCTTGAATTTGAAACCAGGACAATATTGAATCCCAAATCTATCAAAAAGTGCTGTCTCCTTAACTGAGCAAAAATTTCCATTTTCCCCTCAAACTATTAACATTAAGATACAATCACAAGAAAAAGAAAAAAAGCTGAGCTGAGCTTTAGAATATATCTCTTCGCTGAATAAGTGACAAAAAGTTAAAAGCAGTAATTTAGGAAACTTAAATGTGACAGTGTGTGATAGATGTGAGTTGGCAAGGCAAGAAAATGAGAAACATTAAAATCATATATTAGAATAGATCAAGCTCTACATACCAGTTTATGTCAGCAAATTTCTTTTGATATGTCAAGTCCCTATAGGGCTAGAATTCAAGTATACTTTGAAGATGTATTTTAAAAGGAATATGTTTATGTTTAGAAACTTAATAAGGTCATGTGTGTATGAAAACCAAAGAAAAATAAAATTGAATGCAATATTGTTAAGTTCACTGCAAGGTTTCTCACTGTGCAGCACTTCTAACGTTTTTCGTGTTCTTCAGAACATTGCAGATTCTTTCGCTGATATAGTCTTCTGCTTTCCCGGGTACCAAGCAGAATGATGTAAAAGGCCATATGGGATTTTTATCCCCAGCCATTGCCTATCAAAAATTATACCAAGTCAGTGAATTGCAGCTTGGTCAAAGGACATCAAGCAAATTGAATTCAGGCATGCACCATCTCCCACAGGATGCTGTCAAAGGCTTTGTCACTGCTAGCAGCGGAGCAAAAGCCATGTTCTAGTCAACACTGAGCCAAACATTCACAGGGAAACTGAATCCCTCTCCCTAGCTAGAATCCATAATATCGCTGAACAGAAGGTCACTTGGTTATAAATAAATAGATTTGCGCATTGAATCCTTGCCACCACTCCATTTTAAATACCATGCTGTGGACTAGCAATTAGATATAATAGCAATAATTCTGCATCTGAGATGCTATCATTAAAGTCAGAACAAGGACCGTTTGCATATTTTCATACAGCAACATCACTATGGGGGTTGCCATCTTGGTACCAGTCATGCAGACAAAATGAAGAGTGATGTCATGTGATCAGAAACTTGTTAGTCCCAAGTCTGAAAAAGAAAAGGCGGCTGAAGTGCTGTCAGTCGTACTCAGCCCAGTTTCTCCACCACCACCACAGTAGAGACACAATGCTAGTGTTTCGGCCAAAAGGAGATTCCTCCACCAGCAGGGAGAGCCTCCAGAAGCTGAGTCTGCCCAGTATGAACACTATTTACACTGCCTATGGTGCCTCCCACTGCTATATTAAAGTACATCCAATATGTGTGATAGGATGCGGACAAACAGGGAAGTAAAATGCAGTGAGGCGAGATGATGATTCCTCCAACGCATCCCAGGAGGTTGGCAGCTGGATCAGGAGAACTCAGTTTTATTGACCCCTAGTGAGGTGCTCGTGTTTTGGATCATTCTGGAAGGTACTGGGTGTCCCAGGAAACAGTAAAACACTGGGCAAAATCCTCATCCAGCCCTAGTGTGGTGCATATGAGATACAAGGGGTGCAGGTGCTCCCATGTGAAGGGCTGTGCCTCTATGCCACGCAATGGCACTGGCAGGTTTTTTTAACACAACACTTCAGTCTTTTGCATCTTTTAACTGTGGAACACAATCAGGTGTGATTGTGATTACATGTTAGCATTTACAGATTCCCATCTTTCCCTTTAAATGAACGGCTTAATACATGTGTTTGCACTATGCATCCTTGTGGATAAATAAACCACCTGCTGGTATATGAGCAGGTTTATAGTTTACATGTACATGCAGAAAATAAGTGACCGTGTGAAACAGCTTTCTTCCTCCTAACTGTGAATGGATCTACATAAAGCCATTTGAAAGACTGATGTTTGACAGCATTATAGAAAGGCACAAATGCTTAAATGATTCTGAATCAAAGGTGAGCCAAAGGTAAATAGCATCTAGAATGACAGGGTGGACCATATACTCCCTCAGCAGCCACCCAGACCCAGCTGCAGCTCCAAAACCATCAACACAAGTGCCCGTGGACTCTGCCAGGAAGCCAGATGCCATTTTCTGGAAAACTGTGTTCTACAGCTTGGCATCTGGTAATTGTGATGACCAGCCAGTAAATATGAGGGGAGAGAAATATATTTTCTTCAGTAAACGGTACTTCAGTGAACAATAAGCAACTGATATCCCCCCCACCCTGATTTAAAAATGCCACTCCAAAGAAAGAAACATAAAGAGGCAGAAGGAGGAAAACAAAAACAAAGAAAAAAACCGCTAAACCAACCCCAACCAACCCACAGGGCCTTTATTAACACACACAAAAAGAAATATTTCCCTGCATTAAGAATGTGATAAACCCAAGCTTTCATTTATGAGCTTCATAAATGATACATTTTTAGGAAGGTTTTACTCAAGCATCTGTAGAATTTGTTCAGTTCTTTGTTTTCATCCAGATAGTCTACTGGCAATAGGAGGGAAGGTTATGAGACAGTTCTGCTTACCACTTTCATGGACCATCACCTCTCCCTGCCAACCCCTCCCCAGCTTTGATCTAAAAATGTTTCATTCAGCAGACCACTAGGAAGCCTTCCAAGCTCCGCAGTTGGATAATAACCAACCCTCTCTCATCTGCTGCACGTTGAAATCCCACACAATTCAGGAGACCAGGAGTTTTCTGTGGTGTGGCTGGAAATCAGACAACCCCACACAAAATGCACAAGTTGGGGGAAATTATCTTTTGCAAGAATTCCACCAACTGAAAAATTAGCCTGTTTTCAACTCTGAAATCAAACCTACAGTTACTGATAATCCTTTACTTTGAATGAAGCGTTCCGCCGTGTATTCTCCCACCACAGGCTTACAGCAAGCCTTCATCCATCACAGATGAATTATAAAAATTAGGTGATCATAATTTTTTTCCACCAACTCCATTAACAGTGAACCTCAGATTCGCTTATAATAAATTTCAGCTGTAACCACAATATTCAAACTTAGGTTAAAGATTTAATCTTACAACACTCTCTCCGGGAATACACTCCCTCCTAAGCAGTAAAATGCTTGAACAATCAATAGTTATTTCTCTTGTGTTTATTAAATAATATTTCTGTGAATTTTTCTGGCCTCAGCATTGTGCAACATTAAAATCTGCTTTGCCTCAGGAGCAGACTATCAACTGGAGTGTGAATCAGTGTCATAATTTTCTTTCCGGCATTGTTCTAGGTAATAGAAAAGCAACATAAGCCAGCTCTACTTCTGATGCATACTGCTCCTCAGATTGCCCTCATTTAATAAAGCATCTGCATTGATGAGGAATTCAGGGTCGAGCCTCTCCCCATCTGGGTAGGAAAGGCCCTGGTTTCTACTCAGACTCCTGGGTCCTGGAAAGCAAATGGCCACACCGCCTCTCTTCCCTTCGTGTATCACAAAGTTTCTCAATATCAGAATGTAAATCATCTTCCTTTATCATCTTCTCTTTCATACATGACATTTTACATCTAGGTTCAAAGCCTTATAAAAAGCCTTGTTGATCTCTTCAGGCTTTGAATCAAGTAAGGACATCTCCAATTATAAATATTTCTGTCTAAAATCTTTTAAATAAAAGCATAGATCAGTAAGACTAGCCCTTCATAAATTTATTAGAATAGAATTTGAACATGCTCTTCTTAATTTGAAAAAATGTGTGCAAATTCTTTTCTGATCTTTCTGCATTTTCTGCAGAGTAGCTTGCTGTACTCATATTCACAAAGAAACCTGTACGTCACTACTGTAAAATATTAAAGATTTAAAAGAAAAGACACAGATATCCTGTAAACTGGTAGCTTAGTTCACGTCATTTCTTCTACAGCCAGACCCAAATTGCACCCTGTGAAACTAACTATCGGCACCACATTAGAAGCTTTTATACACACGTGCCTACAGAGACTACAGAACACCGAATGCCACCGTTTATGCTATCAGCAATCAGATATGCGCAGGTTTTATAGCGTGAAGCCTAACGCAGAATACCAAGTTTAATTCAAAGCTCTCTTGTTGCTCAGTTATTGAGAAATAAAGTTGAATTTAAGCATTCATCTCACTCCAAACATAGAAGTTCTCATTCTGTCATTTGTAATGAAGTCACCTAACAAGGGATAAAAGATTATTGGCAGGAAAAGACAACTGCAGTACATTAAAAGCAGATTAAGGTTGTAAGAAAAAACAGTGGCAGGAAGGAAATTCACAGTTAAGGGGGAAAGGCTCCATATGTCTTCTAACACCAAGATGCAATTGGGGGCACTGAGGAAGTCATTAAGGAGATACCCCATTGTGTGCTGGAATTACAAGACATATGGCACGCTTTCCCCAAACTGTGGATTTTCTTGATTATCTACCATCAACGTACAACTCTAATGTTTTTCAAAAACAATTTTTTAAAGAGGGAAAACAGTAACCTACAGTTACATCAGAAGTAATTTTCTTGTGCAAGAAGTATTATCTCGCCTGCCTGTATCCTTCGGACTGACCAAGCATATGAAGAGTTTATAAAACCCATGGATCACGTATAGTAGCAAAGTTCAAGCCACACTGCCAAAAAATGAAATAGCAGTAACGATTAGATGTGCTCTATTCCATGATTCACGTCAAATTTAGGGATAACTTGCAAGTTTTAAGGAGGCTATGGAGGTAAAAATCCCTGGTGGTTAAACTATTGTTAAAACCATCTTGTTTTCCAGCAGTGGTTGGTGACATATCCTAACTTGAAAGGAAACCATAGCTTACAGTAGCATTTGTATTGGTCACCTAAAGACCTGTAACTCTATAGAAAGTTCTGGAGACACCCAGTGCCCTCAAATGCCAATATAGCCACTTTAAAAAAGAAAAAAAAAAAAAAGTTACCCGTGCCTATCTTTTAGACTATGTTGGAAGACTATGCTTGAGTCTCCCAACTCAAGCCACGCTAGCATGACCAAGAAACTCAATTTTGTACCACAGCATCAAGCCTCTAATACCTCTCATTGAGCAAACATGTGCAATGGTAACAGATGTTCAGCCACAATACAATGACACCTCTGAATTCAGTGTTTCACATAATGACCATACCACAAATCACAGTAAGATTACACTGTGATGATACCTGGGATGAGCACGCTCACCCGGCCCACAGGCCACAAATGACCTTGTTAGCAACACTTACTAAAATAAGAATGTGAGAATAAAAGATAAGATAGGAATAATCCCTATGTTTGTAGACATAATGCACAAAACTGTTGTGAAACCAGCAAATAACAGCTTTCCTGCACAATACAAAGTTTGCATCATAATGACGATTGTTTGAAGATCAACACTGGGGGGAAAACTAGCATTTTTCCCGGCTTCTAAAATAGAAGAGAACAATAAACTCGGTGGTTCATCTTTTGAACCGTGAGGATGATGAAGGATAGCCCAGAGGCTTACCTGTTTCTGCCACATGTCCCATAGAAGAGGCTTGTGAAGCTAGTCCACTGAAATAAAGGTAAGGCTCCCTCTAACTTCAGTGGGCTTCATTCAGGCCAATAGTGAATATCACTAACTGTTGCCTCACTGCCAAGTTAGCAAGTATTGTATTTGATGAGAGTGCACTTGACAAATGCTGTGGGGTTATGCACTCTGCTATACACAATCGATAACGTATCTTTCTTTTACTGCAGTGGCGAACTCCAATAAACGATTCTGTATGAAGTTAAACATCTTAGTCCTGTTTACTTCATAGATGAATTTATGGCTGGGTCCAGAACAATTGTCAGTAAATACAATATACTTCATACTATTGTATCTTTTCCAGTATGAATCCTTTTCACAGCATTTATTATTTTCTACTCATTTTGGCAAAATCTAGTTTCATGTATTCCACTACTACTGCATTAATAATCTTTTAGTACCATTTAATTTTTTAGCAAATTAACATAATGAACTACATTTGAAAACTACTCACAATTTCATTAAGATATTTATTTCAATTTGGTAAAATGAATCCATAGTAAGTCTACAAAAAAAAAAAAAAAATCTATTAGCAATGCCATTGTATTTCCTAGCATGTTTTCATTACTGCTAATACTCTTACTGAAGTCAATGGTTCAACCTAAGAACTGAGTCACTCTGTAAGGATCTGCCCCAAGTACGAAATACAGACTGCAAAATGAGCATACAGGCACAGGAGCCTTCAAATATCAGTGAGGCCTCCCACATGGCATATCAGACCTTTCTAAGGTAATCACACCACCAGAATAACTTTTAGCCCCTCAACACAGAGGCTGAAACACCAATTCAACTATTTTTTCCCCTGCATGACTAATGCCAAGTTGGTTCCTAGAGAGGCACTGCTGATACAAGCAGAATGATCGTATTTTAACTAATTTCGACCCAGATTTCTTCCATGCCTTTGAGAAACTACCTCCGTATGTTTTCCTTCTTTGAGGTGTGAGGTGGAACCTGGGACACGTCAGAGCCTGATACTCTCTGACCAGATTCTTTTAAGATATTTCACACATGGAAGGTGTAGTGTTTAATATGGAGTTTACTTGTTTGAAGATACTTGATGTTACACAGGAATGCTGATTTAGCATAGTGATACAAAATCTACTGAAAACACAAATTTAAGTTACGCTTAAAAACCATAGCAAATACAATACATAGTTCCATCACAATACCAATGTTACTAGTCTCTATAACATGCTCACCATCATGACGCGGCCTCAGTTGCTAGAAAAGAATTCATGGGTTGAAGCCAGTTCAAAAGTCACCACAATTCTTTTGGTAGTCACCGAGTTTTTATACTCTGTGTTGTACTAAAGTACTTACTCTCCCAGTGCTGGTCTGGGTAATTCAAGGAGGGAGATTTACCCCAGCTGTTTCCACTCAGCTGTTGATAGCTGTTTATCTAAAACAAAAGCCACCCTTTGTCAGCTTCTCTGCAACAGCTGTAGTCAATCACACCCTGCCTTATTCTCCGAGCTTCGTGGGCACATCACCCTTGCTCAGCCCCACTGAGCCTTGTAGGGGTGCAGGCAATGAGTCACATTCACTGCCCAAGGGTTTAGTCAGTCACAAGCACTACAAGGTTATTTTAACCTCTTATTCAGACTTACTGAAAGTGAATTAAAGATGACCTGAAAAGATGGTTGCAGGTTTTGGTCATCTTTACTTTGGAGGTCAAAAAAGACCTAAACCCTCTTTCTAGCATTGCATGTAGGAACACATGCACTTCTTAATTCAGAAATGTCAAGTGCATTAGGTACTTTTTCATGCTTTTCCTAAGGACACCTTGGAGATCTCAGATCTAGGAAATGAGAATTTTCTCAAACTTTACCAAATTTTAAAATAGCCTGGATCCTCCAAAGTGACTCTATACTATCTCATTTTAAAAAGCTTATTAAAAAAAAATAAACACAGGTTCTGATTTTTTAATCTTATTACAAAATATCTCCCTCACAAACTGAATCACAAGACTCAGTTTCCAGTTACGGAGATCTTACAGTCCTACTTATTCTTGAAATGTAACTATTTTTAAGGATAAATGCAACAAGACATCATAACTCATAAAAAACTTAAAACTTCATTCAAGAAATGCAAAAGCTTTCCAAATAGATCTTGGCTGTTCAGTATTATGAAGGAACAAAAGAAATCAACACCTCCCTTTCTCTCTCCTTGGGAGCACATATCTCTGGTCCGGAGATAAGCCTGAATAAAAATTACTGTTCTGAAAACCCCTGCAACTTTGTTAGAGTTTTTGACTTGGATTCACACATCTCTCAAATCATTAAGCTCATGGGAACGCTGCATATAATTAGCTAGATTTTAAGCACATCAAACTCCACACCCACAGAATCTTTCTCAGTCTTCACATGTATAGAACAATACAGGTATCATATCACAGCTTTGGAGGTGGCTATATTACATTATAAAGGGAAATCCTATGGAGTGTAAGAATAAAAGAAAGATTTTGTTTGGCTGGTTCTCCAAAGTACTATAGGAATGATAAAATAAGCATTTTAAATAAAGACAAGATTGCTGATAATTGCCTAAAAGAAAATATCTGTAAGGAACACTGACCAAGAGGGGAAATTATGAAAAAATGCACAGCCTTATATTTATAATAATTTTTTCTCTAAGTATAACGTCTGAATGAAGCATGAATCTGTCACGTAAATGACATTCTCATAACTATCTTTCACTGAGGACTTGAATTCAACCAAAACGTGTGGTCTCTTTGTATTGTTTCTTCATATTATTTGAAGGCTCAGTTTCTGCCCCCAACAATAAGGCTCCTGAAAGCTTGTTCTCCCTCTTTACACTCTGCTAGTTAGAAATGCGTTGGTGTAAAAAATTAACGTAATTTCTTCATGAATCGTGAAGCATGCAGCTTAGGTAATACAATAATAATTGATGACAATATAGTTAAAGTAACATGATAATTTTAAAAGCCAATTTCTATTGTTGTTTTCTCAGCTTAATTACCTGATAATACAGGAAGTTTTCTTTTTAAAATACAAAAATCGTTGAAGTGTTCAAAAATTCATGGAATGGAGTGAAACAATTTGATGTTCTTCTTGCTACTTTCAGTACCAGTCTCACAAGGTCATGATATAAACCAGCAACTCCAGTCCGGTAAGATACAGAAAGTTGCCTCCTAAGCCCCATCAAGGAGCTGAAAAGCAACTTCAAAGATATTTGTGAGCTGGGGACCCTTACCTACTTATTTGCAGTTTTCTTAAGAGGAACTGGGGGGGGAGGACCAAACACACCCAAAACTTTCAATCAGTTTGAATGGCAATTAGGAGAGGCGGGGGAAAGAAAGCGGCTTTTAAATGAACTAGGGCAATTGTCTTTGTCTATGACAAGTTTTAGTCCAGTGATAAGAGTTTTAACAAGAAAAGTCTTTTAACTGATCCTAAGTCCCAAATTAATAAATATTTGAACTTGTAAGGATATATTTGGTGAAACAAAACACCTTTAAAAATCCTGGCACAGTTTGAATAGTGACAACAGGTGAGAAAAGATATAGTAAAGTTTTATCTATCAGTGACATGAATAGCTGCAGATATCTCTTCCCCCCTTGCCCCCGCCCAAGCACCAAAAGAAGTACAGTGAAATTGCTGAGATTGACACGATTGAAGTCATAGACCTGTAGAATGTGCAAGTTCAACTCAATGACAATAGCTGTTTTCAAGGTGAAGTTACTGAATGATAATAAACCTAAATAGGGTGGAAACTGCAAGTAGATCTGCCACAAAAGGTACTGTAAGGTCTGTCTCTAATACAGTAGCCACTATTTGCACAGTTTTCTTTACATGGGTAACACTTACTTATGGACATACTACCATATAAATAAAGCAACAGCTATACCTTTTTTAAAAAAAAAGAAACAAACCCAACTTACCAGTTTTTCTTTTAGGTTATGAAATGCCCGGACTACAGGAAACAATTCCAGCTGTTTATACTTCCATTAAACCAATTAAATCATTAGAGCAGATCTCATCTGTTACTGAATTTCCACAAGTCTTCAGTGCTATGAACGTCTCCTGACTTTTTCTTGAATTCACCTAACTTTATAAACAGCTAAAAGTAAATTCTAGTAACAAATCCTTAACAAATTCTAAGAAGCTAAAAGTGACTACTTCTCTGAAAAGCTGCGTCAAGAGTTTAAGGGAAGGAGAAGATAAATAAGCTCCTGTTGAGACAAGGTGCTCTTGATTATCGTTAGAAAATGGCAGCAGCCTCTTTTGATGAGATACACCTGAACGCAGACTTACCTGTTTGCAAATAGAACCTCTTCTAAAACCTTTGTTCCTGTAGATAGGAAATTGGCAACATGTCTGATTATTGGATATCACGAGTAACAGGCGCCCACATACAGTGAGATCCACAAGTTAACATTAAATTTTGTATCTTTTCCACTGGACTTTGCAAAAGCACAAGAAAATTACAACATTATGCTCTTGAATATTTATGTCAAGGCAGAAATCAGAGTGGTAAACTGGAGATTGAGAGCTGGACTTGTCAAACTGATGCAGGCATTCCATGTTTTGAATAAATACACTTCACTCATGTTCAGTGTTATCCCGATCTTGGAAATATATTTTCAAATTTTAGTCATCAATAATATTTTATAGATAGGAGTATCCATTTCCATGATCACTCCCCACAACTTCATCCAGCAATGAAACATTAATCTCTTAATAGCTCTTAAAATCTGAATCAAACTGCTCCAATTGAAAACCCCAAGCCCATCTTTTTACCCAATATTCAATAACTATAAGCAAACTGATCTCTGAATGGTATGTCATGTTCCCTGAGACTAAGCGCCCATGATAACTTCAGATGAAGTGACGTTTCAATATTCAAAAAGAGTTGCTCACTCAGAATTGTAGAATTTGAACTACTTATCTTTCTATTACTGTTTTCGCTTGCCCAATTACATTATTAGAAAAATTAAAAATTAATCTAGAATTTTCAAGCTACTTGTACTTTCATTCCTCATTTCCTCTCCCAGTCTTCTGCCCTTCTCTGACAGTTGTTGCCATTTCTGAGAAAAGGGGTGTCTGAGGTACTCATAAACCAGCTCTGTGACTTCAGCCTGGTGTAGCAAGACAAACTAAATCTGCGATAGCCAAGGTGAGAGCAGTAACCATTTCAGACACCTAGTTTCAATCTGCTGCCAAATGTCTGTCAGAGCCCAAAGGCATGTTAACTCTAAGACACCGGTACTATCTCTTAGCAAAAGCATCTGTCTCAGCTAAGACACCTTTTTAGAGGGATGATAAAATCGACTTCGACATTTATAAACTAAGCATATGTATGAATACCTAAAGTTCAAGAGAAAAAAACCACCAAGATGGCCACATTAGTAACACAACATACAGTCGCACTTTTTCCTACAGGGAAAAAAAACCTAGCGTATCACGAGTAGCCTCTGTGTGTGGCTATTGACTAGTTGACAAAACAGGCTAAAAATCAATAGCATTTTCTATGAGAAGCTAGGTAACTTCCCAATAATACAAAAGAAGGGTCTGCTGAGGAATAGATGTCATCTCTGCTGATGGCTTCACTACAAATATTTCATTTATTTATTTCTGCTTCTTGGAGAGCTCACTAGGTTCAGTCCTGCTACCAACACTCCAGGGAATAAAAGAAAATAGTATTCCCATATAAAAGGAAAAGGGAAGCACCAAGCCATGGGCAATGCTGAACACTTAGCACTTCGCTTGCTGTAAATACCAGAAAAACTACCTAAAATTTTTAGAAACGTTTACTGGTGCAAAATTGATCTGATGAGGTAAGGAGAACAGGCTCCCAGATTCAAATCTTAGCACATCCTGTTCCCCATAGGACTGAAATTCCTTACGATTCATCTGTTGTTATGGGCAAAATGGAAAGTACCTTATAAACTACTGATAAAATAGTAGTTGTCATCTGATTTCTGCACATAGTCCATTCATGACAATGACAAATTTCAACAGATAGCTAAGAAGAAAAATTAAAAAAAAATAGGAATAGCTCAGTCATCAAGATTTAAAATGTGTAAACCAAGATTTTGAAAAAAGAGATACGTTCTGAAAAACAGTCCCTGCTGTAACAGAGGGTCGGGTGGTCTTTCTGCTGCAAACGGACCACAAGTATTACTTCAGGTGCACTTTAAATTTTCAAATGACCAAGTGGAAAATTGCAGTATGTATTCATATAGTCACATGCAGCTCATCTTACCAAAAATAGATCACAGGCTGGTTTTTTCCAACATGAACTGGGCATTTGGGGGAGGGTTTAATTTGAAAATTGTAGTAATTGTGCTTCTTTCCATTTAAATTCTTTGTGCAGCGTTTCTTTGTCAATAGTTGTTATCCCAGTTTTGCTATCTAACGAAAAATTAGTGACAATTATTTTTAGAAGAAAGCTGACTAATTCTCCTTTCTTATCAGCGTATGTTTTACTCTTTGTTGTGGCTTAATTTGAATACAACTGCAAATTTAAAAATATCTTTTTACTGCAGGAGAAGTAATTAAATCATTTTTGTATTTGTGGATCTGCTTTAAAGTATTAAAGTAACTTGATCCCCAATGAACTTAAAATTTTAATTCATTTTACCTTACGCTGGCTGTGGAAGAAGTCAAATTTTTAAATGCAATATGACATATGGCTGTTCATTATTTATACATTCTGTAGCAGACTATAAATTTTACTTTGGACATATATCGAAGCACTGAAACCATTTCAGTTGCAAACACATAAATCATAGTTACAGTTATTAGTCTAAATGTAATGCCACCCAGGTTCTAGATCAAAACCTTTAAAATCCATTATAATTGACGTCTACTGCATAACTTATGTCTGATTTTATTAAAGGAGCTCATTATTATTTATATCTTTGAAACGTTATATTCCTAGCTGTGTAACCAGTTAAATGTGAAAGATTTGAGGAATGGGGGGGGGGAGCGACCACAATAGTCTCCAAACTAGGAAGAATAAGGCTGTAATAGAGGACAAAGCATTCTGAAATGAAATTACCTAATTCACGGTATGAATTAGCCAGCCTGCACTAGCAACTGCCGTTCATCTGGGACAAATAAAGCCGGAGCTGTGTCTGGGCTAACTCAGCCAGCAGTGCAAACTGCATTCCCCCATGCTACGTGTTCACCGTTCCTTTACAAGAAGGGAGGGGGAAAGGTTTCAGACAGTTCCTATAGCTTGAAAAATCACTGAAACAAAACTGAAAGGGCTGAAAGGTCTTTCTAGATTTATTAGAAGGCTTTTTGCTGATGAGCTGTTTCCTTTGTGTAGTCGTGATGCAAAGCATGCTCTGGGATATGCATCCTGTAAACATGAGTAAGTCCTTTGCTTTTATTCTTTTGCCAAAGTGGCTGAGCCTCAAAGGCAGAAGCCTGACTTTTGTGGACCACAGAGACTTTATCATTCCCTTCCCGTTTTTCCTTTTGTGTTCAAGAATGGCTTTTACTTAGCTCTAAAATGTAGCCAGAAGAAATAAATGAGAGAGTAGCTATGTCAGTTAAATGTCTACTGAAGACCTGATATCGTGATCTCTAAAATCAATGGCAAGATTTCAAAAGACAAAGGAGCAGGCTTTTAGGTGGTTTAGAAGTTTTCAGTGAAGGACACAAATCTCTAAAACTCTGTAAATTGTGTACATGTGAGTTGCTAACACCCCTCTGGTAGGGAGAGGGAAGGGCTAAGATACAAACCCCGTTGTTGGCCCAGCCTGGGCGGGGACCAAAACCAGTTAATGACTGGTTTGCTTGGAGCAATACAGGGCTTTATTGCCTACTCCACCTCAACCTTCTCTACTTTTAAACTATGTTTAGCATAATGTATTTCTGTATTATATTATGCTTATATTACTTATAAGCTGTATTTATACATTTAACTATATTTTAACTCCACTTAAACTTCTCCACGTTAGCTGAAGAGAAAAATAATCAAGAAAACAAATATTACTCTCCCTATCTTGCTTTAGTTTAGTAACAAGATGCAAGAAAATGTGATGGGGAAAAAAGAACGGTATTTTGAGTACAGCAGAGCTGGCACTATGACTGCACAGTTTGATACCTTCCTTCTGGAGTTAATTTTTGAGTTTGTGCCATGCTTGGCCTACCTACAATAAAATATAATTTCTTGAGATACTTTGCTTATTCCTGTAACTCTCAAAGTTAACCATGTTTTTTTTTTTATTTATAGTTTAATACTTAATATTTTCTTTTACTTAGATTTTCATAATTTGGGCCAAAGGAAAGGAGCGAAAAGAGATTTTTCCATTTCTTATGATAGAGCAGATTCCTTATATTGCACTTGTCTGAGGAGGATGCCTAGCTGGTACACAGTAGTACGAAGAATTCATTAAACAGTGTATGTAACAGTATATTAAATGCTTGTATTCTGTTACAAATTGAAACAGTGGAGATTGAATAGAGCAAATAATTAGCAAGAAGGAAATTCCCTGTAATAGAGCATCATTAGCGAAAGAAACCTCATGACAGAAGCTTCAGACTGCTGTAAACTTGGGGGTTTAGGTAACTCAGCTGACCTGGATCCAGTGAAGAAGTGCAGATCTCTTAAAGGTAGGTAACAGCAAAGTTATCATTAGGTATGTTCCTGAAATGCAAACAAGGGTGTTTCTTTTGAAAAAGAGATAAAGCAAGACTAACTGACTCATTTTACAATACTGTGAATGGACGCAACTTGTCCAAAAACATTTATTAAATTCAGGTTACAGCTATAGAAGTGAAAGAAAACTTTTCAGTAACTTCAGCAAAGTTCTCCTACGTTTACAAACACCTCCCATAAAATAATTTGCATTGCTACATTACAGAAGACAGCAGGGCGGAGATTAGGGTAGATGAACACAGTGATATTTATTCAAGGTACTCAACTACGTCTGAGCTGTCCCATACATACATGCCCATGCATATATGACAGGCACGGAAATATCTTCTCATGGATGTGGCCCAAAGTCCATACTCAAAGGAAATAATAGGGCATGGGCTTTTCTTCTGGTAGACCTGGACAATTTATGTCTCTTGAAATCAAGAAAAACTCAAGGAACAGGAAAAAGGGATCAGAAATTAGCTGCACTTGCTTGAAAAAATGCAAGTGAAGAATATATATTGAACTTGTATTTTAAATGTAAAGTGAAAGAGAAAGCTTTAGTGAGTATGAAATGTTAAAAAAAAAAATCCAACACCAGTTTAGTGGTAAGATTCTTCACTTTAAAATAAACATAATAAATATTGAGGGCTTTTCCCTCATGATTAATCCCATTTTACAGAACTGCTTAATGAAAATTACACATTTCCTCCTTGTTAAAAAACTACACTTGTAGAATCCTTTTCATGAAACATATTGTCCATTCACAAGTTCTACACCAGGCTCTTTTTTATTTTCCTTTGTCCCTAAATGCTAAAGCTGGTTAAAATAAATTTCATATTTCAGATAAAGGGAAGTTCAAGTGTTGACACAAAGCACAGGAAGAACTGGACACCTAGACCTTGAATCTGGGTAATTTGTAAATCTGCTTGTGTAGGCTAGCAATAATAATAAAAACTCATTAATCATGTAAGGCCGTGGTGCACGCTACTCTACAATAGCCCTGCAGCATTTCTTTGCTGTGGGGACAATATGCTTCATAAACTCAAATTAGTGTGCTGCAAAAGCTAATTGAATGCATGTGTGATACTTTGCCTAGGGATAACATATACCCAAAAGTCAAATGGTCTTACAGCTTTTATTACTTGGTTAAAAACAGCTGATAGGCTTCTGTGCAACCCAGTAAGTCAGTCTATAAATTATCTGATTTTCTGTTTCTTTTCTATGAGTGGCCTCATTTTTTATTTGAGTATGCAAATTGTCAGCCAAAGGAAAAATAATAATCTATTGGTTATTGGCCAAATTTGAGCTCAGTGTGAATTTGTGAATTGGAGGTACTCGCACTGGCCAATTCTGCTTGGTTTCCCTAGACTTGCTTTATAGTTACAGGAGACCCAAAATGCAAGTGATAAAGAGTGATTAATTTAGGTTCTTGCTTTCACATATTTAGATTTTTAGGTAACATCCTCCCATGGGTATTTTCTGGGCCACACCTGTAAATCCTAGAAGACCCGCTTACATTCTTCCTCAGGTGCGCTCTCTGTGAGAAGGCTGATAGAGATTTAAGGTCCAGAATAAAAACAGATCCTCTATCTAATGAATATCAAAAAGCTAATCATCTGTATCTTACTGCCCATGAAAATTATCTTGTTGCTGGCTGAGTAGTTCACTGAGCTTTAGTTTGGTTTTATATTAATTAAGTTCATTATAAGACTGTGAGCCTGTAGACTCAAAATACATGTAATGCAACAAAATTATTGTTAATATTAATGTCCTGTTATATTTGTGTCCTACCACAATAAAATAAATGGACTGAATGCATACTAAAGATTAGAATTCTTTTCCCCAAAAGAGTTAGTCCTAAATGGCTAGCAGAATTCCAATTGGGGAAAATGAATTATCTGATTTTACTCGTTATCTTTACAGTAAACAGTATTTTTGTGTACTTCAGCTGATGTTAGAATAAGTTCTGTTAGAACTTAGAATGTTCTACAGAAAAAGAGGTTGTATTTCAGATTTTGGTGATTTGTCCATGTTGCATCCATTCATTGGAGATAGAGGCCTGTCTTGAATGTCCTCCTTCTTCAAAACGAGTTTCTTGCTCAGTGTATGTCTCCCACTGGTTTCCTAGCTTATTAGAAATTTAGAGTGCAAGACCCTATATCCAGTGTTTTATACCAAACTTTAAATATCAGTAAACTTCAGGAAATCAGACAAAATACTGTCCAGAACACTAATAATGATTCAGATCCACATAGTTACCTCTTTAACTCGGCAGTTGTGTATGAGGCATGAAAAATTAGATATTGACTCTAAGAAATCAGGAAGACTTTGTTTTCATTTCAGAAATTATATCAAATACAGCTATTACATTTTCAGAGGCTAACAGACTACGTGAAAAAAAAATAATTTGTAACCTACAGCTACAAAGATTGGGGAAGATGGTCAATAAGAGTGTGAATCTCAAAGTGGCCAGAACTGTGCCATTATTTTGCAAAGCTCCTCTAGCAGAAAAAGGATGCTGTCAAACTAGTGTATAGTCTTTTCCCTTTACCATGACAGGCTTGCTTATTTCACTTGGTTAAATCAAATTATGGCTATTTAAGCCCTCCAGGTGCAACACAGCCTATCATAGTCAAGTTAACTTCTTTCTGCATAATCAAAAATTAAACTAATTCCACAGTCGTCTTTATAGTTGATCATTAGACGGGTATCTAAAGCAGGGAACAAAAGATACAATGTGACTTTAAAACAGCCTCCATCCAGTAGTATCGACAGCAAATTGCTTTTGACCACTCATACACTCAGGTACTCTTAAGCCTTGAAATCCAAGAACATTTAACTTCCTAATATGAATAAATTGGAGTGTATTTTAAAACAGTTCCTTCAGGTTTGATTCCTACTACTACATCCGATATCGGTGGGAGACATTTTCTCTAAAGGGTGTTCTTGCACACTATTTTTTCATTCTCCTTAGGTTAGACAGCTATTTAGCTGTTTAGCTTGTCTTCAGTTACCAAACACAAGTGTAGGAAATTGCATTAATTTGGCAGTTATTAGATTTGTTTAATGTTTTTTCATCTCTTACTATTAAATAATTGGATCTGAGAGTTATTTTAAAAAGCAAATGTCTTGCTGTTCCTTAGAAGGTTATTAAGAAGAAGAAAAAATGGCTAAGATTTGATTTCATGAAGGCTTTACTTTGGCTTTCTACAGCTGGAACTGTTGTCACTCATTGTCCCAACAGCTGCTAGCTATAGGTGAATATGAACAGAAACTTGCAGGATATCTGGATTATAGTTTTTGTCAAAAGTTTTAGCAGTTTGATTTATCTAGTAAATGGAGATTTATCTTCTTTTTTTTTCTACTCTCCAGATTGTTAGTTTGTTTAAAAATTCTATTAAATCTATTGCAATACAATGTTATTTTCTGTAGCGCTGAATAACACCGTCCATCTTTTTTTTTTCCCTAGAATGGGTGACAGATCCTAATCCTATTATAATATATAAAAATTAATGCCAAAGTAATTTTAATTCTTCTAACATTCAATTTAAAATGTTTCCAAATGCCCTCAACAGTTATAGTCATAAAGTGATCTGCTTATTAAGGTGAATTTTGCATTTTCACTCATATAGCTGGCCTTAGAAAATAGTAGTTTTTTCATCCAAAAATTTAGATGGATAGCATTTTTAGCAGGTGTAGCCCCCAAAATAACAAGTTTATATATATTAGATAGTATACTGTAAGAGACATTCTGTTGACAAAGAATAATTCTATAAAACACCTTCAGTTCACCAGTTATTTTCTTAAATAAGTGGGAAAGAACAAAATTTATTGTTGCCCTACTCTACGTGTAACATGAAAGGCAATAATCAACGTATGAATGTTTTCCCTCTGAAATGGATTTACATCAGAGGCAGATGATTAACGTATTTTAGAGGTCAGACAACCTTCTGAGCAACATCTCCGCAAAGTACTGTTCACTGCAAGGACTCATTATTCAAATCCTGTACCCCTCACTCTCACTTGCGGCCCCCTTTTAGTAACTGGGTCTGTCAATCTGCGTCAGCCAACTGAAAAATTTCACCAAAATTATCTTTTGCTAAAATATGCTACGTCACTGAAACTACAGCGTTTCATAGAGATATGCTGGTTTTAACAGTTTTGTCACAAGAAAGGTAAGGAACAAGAAAGAGTGCTCAAATTTCCTTTGCCTACAGGCCGTGGCACTGCTTCTAAGCATAGGATAAATGATGTTGACAACTGTGGCTGGGCTTGTTGTGGCCGATTCAGAGTCATTTGGGATGAAGGGTCTTCAAGCAGGAAAGGGAGCTCTGGTGCACCATGTTGTGTTAGGGTCCAGGTAGTACCCTAAATAGGGACTCCCTGAATGTATGATACGTTTGTTTTGTACATGAGTAGAAAGTATTTTTTCTTCATTTCAACTCACAGGAATGCTAATTAAATAATAACCGACAAAAGAACTGGGGTCCCATACTTTCAGAATTTGTCTTGATGTTAGATTATAATTGTCAGGAGGCCTGAACAGCGCAGCAGAAGAGCAGAGCAAGGTAGGGGAAGAATTCAAATGAGCCATATACACCACAGCAGCGATGATGAACTAAATAAAGTCAGCCTGATTTCACAACTTTTTAAGTCTTCATCTTCCTTTAAGTCTTACATTACACAAACTTTTGCTTCTAGCATCAATGCTTTCAAACAGTTAATTGCAGGACCTGTCCTTTTATTTCTTTAAATTCTCTGTCCCTTGAGCCACAGTTTTTCCCAAATTGTCCCTTCTACCTCCTCAAAGCACCTCGCAAATAGGTCCGAGGATCTAACAGTTGACGTCTTTTCAACTTAAACAGTTTATTTGGAGTATCTGACTCGGATTGCCAGGTCTGAGGTATCAAATGATCCTTATGGGTCCCTTACAACTGGAGATATTTCATGATTCTATTAAGTCTATATATACTAGGACACGCTCATCTGTCTATATAATTCAGTTGCAAAGAATGTAAAAGAGAGAATTGGAAAATGAAGCATTCACATTAGTCAAGTCTTTAAAAGCAAGCAAACAACATTACTTGTGCACAAGAAAGTCCTGTAGTTCTACATGGCAGAAGTGCATTGTATTACTGCTGGTACAACTGTTAACATTACCATTTCCATAGATTCCAGAATTTTTTTATATTAACTTTTCTATTTTCTTAACTTTAGCAAAAAAAAGAATATTCCTTTCTCAATGATGACAGAATTCTATAATTCTTTAATGTGTCATTGCTTTCTAGTATCATATTATGACACTAAATACCTGCAGTATTGTAGGGGTCAATGAATGAACGCACATGGCAAATCTCACAACACATTAGATTTAGGAAAATACAACAATATGCCAAAGCAAGCCAAATATAAATGAAAGGGCTTTTATCCAGGAACACTGAAACTGGGATGGCAAAGACAACAACAGATACAGTGATTGACATACTGTTCCCTCGTCCTAAGTCAGAGGAATGGACTCTGTGGCCTCCCGAGCCCTATTTTCTGTGATCAACATCCCGTGCCAGAGCTTCTGCACTCTTTGAATGAGCACATGGAGCGTGAGAGCAGACCTCTTGCCTTTTGCTCTGTTTTCTTTCTACCCCCAGCAGTCAGAGGTCTGCCGGTAACCCAAATTAGACTTTTGACAGCTGTAGACATTTAAACCTGAAGCTCAAACCAATAAAGGAACAGGGACTACCTTCCAGAAGTAAAGCTTACATGTTAGTACACCATATAGAAAGGCAGTCTGCATTTTACATCCCATTTGATAAACAGGAAACAAACTTGGCACAAAAAGTTTTTAACCAGTGAAGCTTGCTGCTGTATATCCATTACTGTTACAAAATGGGATTACAGTTATTTTCTGATAGAGTTGTGTGCTTCATGTATTTTTATTGTTATTTATTTTAAGGAATATTTTTACAGTGAGGCATAAAAGGTTATTACTTGTTTAACAGTTAAATATGACACTGGCAATATTCATCAACATTTTCCAACTATCATTCCTAAAATTAGTTTTCTAACAGACATTTAGGTAGCTGGACCAATTTTCAGAAATTATGAACATCTCCAGTTTCCACTAGCAACTTTGTCTATTTACTCTATCAATGTATACTTCTAAACACAAATTGCAGAAGTTACTTTTAGCTATCTGTGTTCAGAAAACTTGATGTTTCTCAGTACTTAGGTTTTGGGTTTGTGTTCCCTCCCCTCCTTTTTTTCTGTTAACTCACTGGTGGCGAGTAGATAATGATGCTTTCTATTCAAAACACACCATGCCTCTTACAATCGTATAATGAAAGCACACACAGATTATAAGGACAAACTGTTTGGAGTTGTCGGCTGCAATTCCTACATTCTCTGTGTTTTTCCTAGATGTGAAAAGAAAAGAAGAGCAGTTGGGAAATTTGAGTTTTATTTCCTGCACACACCTCATTTTTACCGCTGTAAAATGAGGGTGAGCCTTCCTCTGTCATCTGTGTAGGTGAAGAAACTATGTAAACATGACACCTTTTCAAATAATGCCATAAAATCATCTGTGGGAAGAGATATCTATGCCTTTACAGCTGCAGCTTCTGGTGTCTTGAAAATTCATAAAACCTGAAATACTGAGAAACCTGGTGCTGTACAATTGAAAGAGTTTATACCAAGAAAAATTCTTTACACATCACAAAAAAATCTTAAATAAATTTTAAAGATGTGGTTCCATTGTATTCCCTACACATTTTTCACATGGCATAGGAGTAAATTTGGAAGGAAGGTCAAAGTTTCCTGTACTAATCTGTGTATCCTTTCTTTCCCATTGTCACAGGGAAAAGACAGGTGAAGCACACAAGTTATCTTTTTAATAAGTCTTTCTTAATATAAGCATTGTCAGACAACACAGTCTTCGTTACATACAGAGATCTTTCAAAGTGGTATGACAGAAAGAGAGGTTTATGAGTTCCTTTGCTAAGCAAGGAAGATGCAGTAATTGAAAGCGCCCACGGGCTCAGAGATTTATTGTTAAGGGAAGTGTGCTCTAAACAAGAGTAACATTAAGGATTTGCCTGTAATAATTCAATCTATCTTACTTTACAAAACAACATCTAAGTTTGCGAGTAGTAAGGCCTTGTTTACAAATAATTTGCAGCCTTCAAAAAGGCAGCTCTCAAAACCTCTCAGATGAAAGAAATGTAAGATATTGCGACTGAAGCACAGGTCACAAGTGTGTACTTTAAGCCAAGTGTGTTTTTCATTGAAACAGGTTCAACCTCTGTGCACTTAAGTGTGTAGGAATGAGAGTAAAACAGCAAAACAGAGCAATCTTCCTTTGTGGCTGGACAAACAGATCCAGGTGGCATTACTGGATTAGGAGTTGGGAAATTGCAGGATCAGATGAACTTCAAGATGACTATATTTAGGGGCAGCAGTCATGTCATTCTGCACGAAATTCTTGAATACGCCTGGGCAGTTCCAGTCTTTCTAAAGTTCATGCTTTTCTTTATGTAACTTAAGTACAGAAGGGTGCTACTCAGTGCCACCCAGCTGGGCAGGCCACAGCAAGGCTCTCCTCCTGGCTGAGCACATCTCATCCCTTAGTAAGTGATCATCACTATGATAAAACTGCAGTGGGAACTATACAAACCTCTAAAAGACATTAAAGGGATTTGGCTAGAAATGGAAGGCATGAAATTGTGGAAGAAAGGGATCACAGTGAGGTGCATTTTAAAGAATTTGGTTTTCTTTGCCTAGGACTTCTCTCTGTTATATCCCAAACACTGAAAAATAACACTATACTTGCAGACCGTGCTTCTTTTCTCAGCAATAAAAGGTGTTTCCTTCTAGACATAGCATTCATCTTAAATTGATCCTAAGGGAGGAAGAGGGTGGAAGAGCTCACTTAGCAAAATACTGACTACTTAGCACATAGTAAATGTTCAGATCCCATATCATACCCAGTGTGATGGAAGGGCTATCTTCTGCCCCTTCTTTCCCCTTCCTGCTGCTCCTGGCACTCTATTCAAAGAGCACAGCTGCCTGCCATTCGTTGCACAGACATCTCTGTGTAATGAGTCAGCACAATCTTTGCAATGTCAGCATTTATTCATATAGAGTGGCAGATGTTACTTACGTCGCAGAACACAACATTAAAATCTTCACCAGAGACATTTGATTTCATAGGTTGTAATTTTTACAGGAAGATCACAGGTCTGTCATTTGAACACACAGAGCACTCCACAAAAATATCCAGATGTGCTGCAAAATTTGTCTTGGATCAGATGAGGAAAGGAAAAGATTAGATAACCCACTTAATCTTACATAGAAGCATATGCTGCTCCAGAGGAATTATTAGAAACTCTCTGAACCTTAAGGACAAAATTGTTAAGCCAGTATTTAACTGACACAGATATTTTGCTATTACCTTTTAAGATGGTAGGAATTACATTGCTACTATCTTTACAATCTGCTCTTCAGCACAATACTTGGTACAAAGACAAGTAAAGCATGTGAGTTTTGTGTATGTAAAAACATGAAAGCAGGTATTTAAAAATATCTTAAAATATTTTAAGTCATCAGAATATATAGCTTAATTAAACAAATATAAAAGAAGTGGTAAGAGAATTATTTTTAAGGTACTCATCACTATCTTATCTGGGTCTCCTGATGTTCTTGCTTAAAGGGCTCTTTCATTCATCTACTTAGAAGTATTCCAGTTGTTCAGAGAATGAAAAGTACTCTCAGTTCTGGTGTTCCTATTATGCAGAGGTAGTTACTAGGAAGCTGTACTAAATAGCCTTTTACACCTCAAAAGCGCATTACAATAGTGATAGATGGATGCTCTGCCAGTGTGAAGAGGAAAAAAAAAAGGAAGTGAACTAAAGATGGTTCCATTTTCATGGCAATTCCTTTCTTAAGCACAAAAAAAAAGCACACACACAAAAAAATATTGATCTACCTATAGTGGAGATGGTGACAATGAAAAGAAAAGGCTACACCAATCATCTATTGATTCACTCTTATACAACAGTCTCTATCACTAACCAAAAGCACTGAAAAATGTGGTTGCCTAACAAGGAGGAACAAACACCAGAAACATTTTAATTTTGTCCTTGGTGTATAATAATGTCAAAGACCTTAAATACTTCTGTGATGGAAAACAAGATAGACAGACAGATACGGAGCAGGTCTTTTAATGCAAAGATACAAATATACTTTGTACCTATTAACTAATTCAATTCACACTATCCCTGTGAAATATTAGAACAAATTTTATAAAAGAACAAATTAAGACATAAAGAAATTTAGATTCTTCAGCCTTTGAGGTTGAATGGTAAATTTTCCACTGAACTGTTACAGAATTGCGTGGTAGAGTGATCTTTAGATCACACAATGAGGAACTGTCTGAGCCAAGACTGGAAAGGTAACAATAAGGAACCCCTTCAGCAGTGTGTACTTATTAAGAGAATTCATTACTGCAGGAGAAGATATAACTAGTCACCAGAAAGTCATCCAAGACTTGCCACATTCACCTACCATTTAGAACTTGCATGGAATTTATCCTGTTCTTTTAATATTATCACATGTTTTTATATAATTAAAGTAACATGATTTTGTTCTTCCCGTTCACCCAAATTAAGCATTACTGCTATATATTTGTATCTAAGACCTGCCATAAAAACCTTTTAATCATATTTCTGTTTTCCTCTGTGTCATTCATTACCTTTTCAGTTTGGGATTTTTTTGTGGTAATGGAACAAAGTTAAATGAGTTTTGACATTCAAATCTTCATCTACAAAGTAGTTCTTTAGTTAGATTGCAGAAAGCTTTAAGAACATATACTGGCCCTCAGGGCAGATCAAAGCATGAGGAAAACAAAGTTGGGAGGTGAAATAGAGCTCATCTGGGAAACATGAGACTCTTTGTGGTCTAAACCTTAGAGACAGAACAGTTTTATAACCTAGAAGAGTTGATAGCAGTGTGCTATTGATTGGACTTTCAAATCAGTTCTTCTCCCATTCCCTATATCCCTTGTTACCTGTTTTAACAAATGCAAAGTTTAGTTGAGACACTTGTAGTTTCTCAGTGAAACTATACAAAAAGGCAACTTTAAACAAGTGTTCAGGCAAAAATCACCAGGCTGTCTGAAAGGACTTTCATATATTCGCTGAAGACAGAATACGAAAGTCAAAGCTATCTTTTCACCATTTGGGGTTTGAAATGTGCAAACCTTAAGTAGTCAGAGAAGAGGAGAATCCAAAATTGAAGTGAAAGGTACAAGGAAAGCTTTCTCGAAGAAGGCAATTGTTGCAAGCTGTAGTGTTTGGTGAACATACGAGCTGTGCTCCCCATCTTTCTCCAGTGGATAAATATGTATTTTAATGCAATTTGCAATGGGGTTTGGGACTTATTACCAGCTGTCAAGAGATTAGTTATTGAGGGCTTAACTGACAGTGGATAATTAGCTTCTCTATGAACGGTGATTGTGTTTCACTCTGAAGATAGCGTACTAAGAAAATGAAACATATGGCAAAGTCAATTATAATTTTTTCTCAAAACTGTTTTTAATGATATTTAACTATTGATCTGTTGGGTTCCAGTTTACTTTGATGGGTATGCTATATGGTAAGAAGCTATTGTATTTAGGCTGTTTGCTATTTTAACTACTTATTGCCTATTTAAACATAGAGAAATTAGTATATTGTTATTCAGAAAAGGCTATTCTTTAGTACAATTTATGGAGCAAATGAGAACGCTTCACAGGGCTGCAGAATTATCAACAAACAGATTATAGTTTTGTCATGGCCTTGAGGCAGGCTGAGTAATCCTTATTACTTTCACTATTCAGCAGAGTTAATGCTGTCTTGGAACCAAACATATTGACAAAGGTCTTCTAATGCCATTTCTGAAGGTATTCTTTTTGCCTTTGTCAAGTAATTCAATGAGAAATTATCGTAGCATTTTAGATCCTGATCGTAGGAGCAGAGGGTTATCCTAGGAAGCAGAGAGGCATGCACAGCCTGGTACTTCTCCTTGCATGCTTACATTTGCATAAAACATGAATTGTTTACAGACGTGTAGTAGAGAAGGATGCCTATTGGATTAATAATCTTAATATATCTGTATCACTCTTGTACAGATAACAACTAAACTAAACAATAATACAAAATGACATATTTAAGCAAAAACATATCCTGTGTCCCAATTCTTACTTGAAGGTATTAAGATAATGTCTTGGTTCCTCATTTTTCCTGTGTTAGAAATTTGACAGAATATTTTTGAAACACTAAGTGCTTTCTAACAAAGATGAAGAAATCTGAAAAAGACAAGCAAGATGATAATTTCTCTTCTCAATTTGGCCATTGAGTCTCTATGCAATACTGGCCAAAAGAGTGCTTTAATGTCTAGAGGTTTAATTTCAGATCCTTTTAAAAGGTTGGAATTCCACAAGGCAGGAGAATGGAAGTTTATTGCAAAAGTTAAGAATCTAAAATCCCTAAACTAATTAGTTTAAAATTTATATTAAGTCTTAATGTTCTGATTTCTCTAATAATATTGGACAAAAGTAATCTAATTTACAAAACACAAAGTCCTTCGAAAAGGGTGTTATAAAAATACTGGAAGGCTATTTCTATTAACATAAAAAAATAATTCCTTACAGATTCAAGTCACAGCTTTAAAGAAAAAAATAGATATAATAGGACAGATACAAAAATACTTATTCTTACATGCCACTGGCATTTTAAGTCAGATATACACCAAAGCCAACAATATGGATTCACATATCTGGATTTGTTCAGACACTTAAAATCTTTTTGAGGAAATTCCTTCTTTTCTACACAACAGTGTACTAAAGAGGAAGCTTATTATCTGTAGTACAGCACTACGTTATATAGCATTATACCACCACCCAACTATTCTTATGGATTAAACAGAATTGTTATAACTGATAAGCTAATTCAATTCAACTCTGAACACTTACTTTTCTTACTACACAAAGGATATCTGACAAAATACACAGAAAATAAAAATTCTTTTTCCTTCCTACATTCCCTCTTCTCCAAGAGAAAAAAGCAGCAGGCACTGTAAACTGAGACTTGCGCTTTTTGGTATCCTTAAAGTGTCTGTGGCTGTAGATAAGGTCACGCCAGAGCAGGTACACACTGAAGTGTCTGTGGCTGTGGATACTCCACACCACAGCAGGCACACCCCTGAAGAGACTGTCACCCATGAATAAGTCCATGCTGGAGCAGGTACACCCCTAAGGGACTATGGTCCATGGATAAGTTCATGCCAAAGCAGGGGCAAGGGGATGAGTCCCACCTGAACCCTTGGAGGGTGAGCCTCACAAGAAGTAGACTCAACCTGGGCTGGCTTTGGCAGCCATTAACTCCACACAACACACCACCTCTCCCATCCGGAGTGACCACCATAACAGACGGAGCCCAAAATCATGGACTAGATGAACTCAATGGACATTTTATGGATATTTTACAGGTGTGGCCCAAAGACTAAGGGAGGTGGTGAGTAAAGAGGATGTATTGGATAGTGTGGAACCTGAGCATGACATAAATGGTATGGAATAAGGGACGGAGACTGTACTAGTTTTGTCTGGGATAGAATAAATTTTCTGCATAGTAGCTCATATGGAGCTATGTTTTGGATTTGTGACCAAAACAGTGATGATAACATAGGGATGTTTTATTACTTATTACTGAACGGTGCTTACACAGTGTTAAGGCCTTTTCTGTTTCTCACACTGTCACATCAGCAAGTGGGTTGGGGGTGCACAAGTTGTGAGGGGATGCTGCAGAGGCAGCTGACACAAACTGACCAAAGTGATATTCCATACCATATAACGTCATGCTCAGCATTCAAAACTGGGAGGGAGGCAAATTTGCCAGGGCTGCCATTGCTCAGCGAGTGGCTGGGCATCAGTGAGTTGGTGGTGAGTAATTGGTGGTTTTTTGCATCACTTGTTTTCCTTGGTTTTGTTTTTCTTTGTTTCCTTTTTTTCCTATTAAGCTGTCTTTATCTCAACCCACGAGTTTTCACACTTTGACCCTTCCGATTCTCTTCCACATCCTACTGTAGGGTGTGAGCAACTCAGCTGCCTGCTGGGGTTAAGCCATAACACTTGGATAGGCGTCGCTTCTAGTGGGTCAGAACAGAAACCATCTAGCTTCCAAACCCATACAATACGAAGTATGCCTGTTGATGTAGTCACTGAAGGTATCCGAATCAGCTCTGTTGACATACCATTTTATCTTTTGGATGCATATATCCTCTTTTGGGAAATAAACTGAAACCTCAAAAGAAACGATACGAAGAATGAGGGTTCTCAAACTGATACCTTTATGGGACACTAAGTCAGTTCACTCTAAGTTTTTAAGAAAAAATGGTAAAGTTCAGAGGCCACTGATACAGCATCTTTATAACAGCTGCTTTCCATGACTAACAATTTAGCCTGGATTTAATTCAGAGATCTAAGAATTCAAAAGTGGGCAGGTATACTACCAAAAGAGTATTTCACTGTGTAATGAGAGCAAAGCCAAAAGTGGTAATATCGAATTCCACTCTAATGGCTTTTATCCATAGATCTCAAGATGCTAGTGATATTCCACCAGCTAAGTGCTCTATATTCAGCTCAGGAGGATGTCAAGGGCAGAACACGCATGGACTTTGAAAGTTTGCTGGACTGAGGCAGATGTATCAAAACATATCATTCTAGTTTCTGTCTTACATAATGAATTGTGGACCAAAGGAGCAGTAAACCATCAACCACCAGCCTGATAATTGCATTTCTAATGAAAATGTGTGCCCCTTTTGTGTCATTTCTACTGTAAAACAGCATGCTAGTACCCACTAGTGAACAGTGCACTCAGCAGAAGCATAACTAATAGGAGAAATAAAAATTATGTCCCTGATGGTGTATTTTTAAATGTATTAAATAATGATTAGGGGCAAAGGGCAAATATTCAGCAATCAGCAAGCAACCAACAGGGGGGGAAAAAAGATACTGGTTCAGTAAGTAAAGACCATTAAAAATGCTAGTGTAGCCCTTCTCTGAAATCTTCTCCCACTCGTCATAAAAGTAGTGAAACATATCATCCTTCATTTTGACTGAAGCTAGTCTCTTCTCCAGATGTTAAGGCTGTTCTGTTATCTGTTACTATGTCATATATATTCCTGTATATATACTGTCAAAAAGACACACTTGTGGGTTGACAACTAAGATATTAAAAGGCAATTCCGGTTACAGTTGGCCAAATTTTTGATTAGCTCTTCAGTAAACAAAGGGCATTATTACTGACAGTAGTCGATTTCAGACCTATCTGTCAGGTATATGTCAGAACGCAACTTTCAAGCCTCTGTCGTGTGTTATGGTATGTTAAGAGATAGCACACGCATCTCTAAGAACCTTGTTGCCAGGCTTAAATAGAGACAAGGGTAAGAATCCAATCTGCTAAACAGAATTTCTCAATTGTACTCCTCTTTCATATTGAACATACTGAAATACTTTTATATACAACCACAAATTGTTGTTAGGCAAACCTAGATGGAACAGGATATCATTTGGGGGCTTTATAATATTTCTGATCCTTTACAAAGGTTGGCTGAAAAGAAACTGTACACAGAAAAAAATGACAATTATTTCTTCTCTAAAAGGAACAGCATAATACAGACAAATGGACGTTGCAGGAGAATTGCCAATTATACTTGGCCTGGTTCAAAAGGTTAATGATGAAATATATCTCTGGCTTATATTTCAAGAAGAAAACTAGCAGTAAGGCAAAATTATTCATTGTGAAACAAGTAAAAATGTTTCCTTTGGTCTTTCTCTAGCTATTGCTAACAATTCACTACTACAAAATGCTTTCTGCTGTTGAAACAGGTATGCTTAATCTTCTAAATTAAATTTAAATACTTTCAGACAGAATGCACTAGATTTATCTGTCACTTACATACATGTAATGATGTAAACAGAAATGAAGGACATGGGAATGATCCTCATTAATCCAATAATACTTTGTGGTTAGACCAGGTCATGAGAATATTTACAATAAAAAACTTAATTTGCTCTATGGGTTGGTTTAGAAAAATGCAGTTAAAAGACAACAATTTAGATGAATCTAGATAAAACATCTCCTGGTAAACAAGCTGTTAAAAACAATAATTGCTTGCCCCATTAGTTTTGGTAAAGTTAGGGTGGTTTGCCAGGCAGAGTAAAAACAGGGAAAAACTCTCCTGCTGTCCAGAGGATGGAAGAAATCCATGAAGTATTTTGAGGAGCCGGCCAACCTAGACTTCCCTGCATCTCCAAAACAAAACACACATGCACAGTATGAAATGCATAGCAATTAACTCTTCTTGAACTTCTAGGTGAAAAAAAAAACAAACCAAATATCAGGTAAGATACTGAAACACACTGCCTGTTCATCACGTACACATGTTCAACTCTCTCACATGAGAGAAGCACCTAACAGTGAGTTGCTGCCAGAAGAAGCACCAGCAACTGCAAGAGTCAAGAGCTTTTAGCCTGTTTTTTTCAAGCGCATTCAATTTTACAAACCTTATTGGCAGAAGTCTTTAAAGCATTTGATTTGCTAAGAATATATCCCAGTAAAAATAAACCAGCTATAAAATATCTCAAGTTGGATATTTAAAACTGCGTAGGTATTTTTAAAGGCCCTGTCTTCTAATAAGCATCCATCTGGAGACGAAATGTTTGAATATGAAAAGCAATTTTACATTTAAACTGAGATTTCATAAACAAAGCGATACTGTTATGCTGTTACCCTGTGTATTTTCTTCTTTTCCCCCATTAGCTATCTCTTACAGTTTGATATTTCAATTGCTTTCACAAGTATATAGGCACAGGCAGATGTTGCAGCAAAATGTATCTTTATCAAGTGTAACACCCAGGACAAAACCTTCAGCCAAAAAAACCTCACCGAGCAATAACAACCGCCCTCCCCCCGCCCCCCCGGCCTTTTACCATGATCTGAAACTTGTCAGAACTCAGGTACTGACACGTAAGCAGAGAGCAAACTTCAAAAGGGAGTCTGACACAAAATGTTCCAAAAACAACACTAAGAAGTTAATATTAACAATGAAACAAATAAAACCATTGAAGTTAAAGAGTAAAAACTATCTTCTGAGTAAAATATTCTTCAAGATAAACAATTTTATCATCTTTAACACAATTCCAAGAGATCTGCATTTGGGAGTGAACTGAGATTTGCTTCAGGTCACATCACCATCTAAGAATATTACACAGGTGACATGCTTCATCTGAAGACAAGGAAAGGCTATTGTTCACTTTGACCTGTCAGCCCAATTGACATCAAAGTCGTCAACAAAAATAGAAACGGGTGAACATGAAAGCAAAGGAAAAAATATAAAGTAACGAAAAGGAAGACCTGGAAAGAAAATGTCTTGCCATAGAGGACTTCTCTGCTTAGGTCATGAACTCATGTCACATTCTCATGATAGGTGGCAATAAATATCTGTTAACCTCATACAGAAATGAAGCACAGTCAGGATAGTCAATATTAATTGCTAAAATAGAGCACACTGATGCAAAAATAAAGACTGTGTAACGATTAAAGGATACCACTGATGATAAACTGAACATAGATGTGGAGAGCCACGAGTTCCTGAATTTTAATGTCAACTGTGAGAGTTTATTAGGTGACCTTGGCAAAAAACTTGCCCTCATTGTTCCATAGACCCCCACAGAATATAAAATAACATTTAAAGGTTTGGATACACAGCAGTGTGCCTACACCTACTATAAATCTAATTTCTCACAGACATCATCTTTGTATGTGCTTTCCAGATGTAATTCTGGTAAATATGTCCAGGTACTTCATGATTCAGACATTTCCTATAGCCAACAAGAGTAACTTATGGAGAGCCATGTGAAGGGGTGGGGTTGGCAGCCAAAAGAGGCCCTATGAATAACTCTTTATTTATATTGATTAATTCAGGTTAGGTTCATGGAGAACTCAATACAATGTTGCACATGCAAAGGAAGACAGAAATATCATGAAAACCTTTCGATTAGGTTTTGCTTAGTAGAGAAGATGTTAGATGTAGAGATGCTCTGTTTCTGCTACTTTTGGCTGATTTATTGTATTAATACCAAATCATGACAGTTCAGGATCCAGGAAACTACCATAAGTTCCTATTTAAAAAAAATAATTTTGAGAACTGAGATTTAGTCTATGACATCTATTTGGCTCAATAATTATGCTGAAAATAACTGATAAGTGTATTTAACAAGAATTGTTACTAATCTAAATTTCTTCTTTTGTAATCTAGTTTTACTGAAAATAAATACAGACATCCTAAAACTGCTTCAGTAGAGCATGCTGATCAAAACTGTTTAGGAACGAGTATCATTTAAGTCTATCAAGGTATTTTAAAGTACATTACAGTAGTATGAACTTCAGTTTTGTGAACTGAGTTGTTCTATTGTCACATGTTATCTCAACTTTTTGTTTTTAAAATTAGTTGCTGATGAAAGCAGAACACTGGCAAATGCATTCTTCTTCCTCCAAACTAACTTGAGGACATACCACATACTCTAGACTGATAACTAAATAATGTTTTAAAATACCAAGTTGAACAACGATTTAGAATACAAAAAGATGAAAGATTAGGAAATATATTTTAAAGTGTTTTAGAGATCAGTAATGCTAAAAAGCACAGCAGATTAATTATTCCTGTTATCTTGTTTGATTTCCCAAGAAAACTAAAGGAATCCTTACTGAGGGAATATCATTGTGACAGTCAACACTGAAATCAAAAGCGCTGATGTTTCAGCCCCCATATTTAGGAGCTCTGAATGCAAAATGTTACTATTTCCTTTGGGTGATTTCCCACATTGAATAGCCTATATCAGATATAACAAATCTTTAAATTGTTAAAATACCTTAGGTGATAAGTGCACAGAAAAAGATATAAACAAACTATCACAGCTTCAACATTCACTTTTATCTTTTACAGAGTCAGACTTATTATACGAATGTATGATCATACAATGCATCTTACACTTTTTAGCTGCATACTATATTCTGATAATAGTTATTTACATAATTATTCTTTCTGCAGGGAAAATATGGCGCACTGTGAAAAACATACTCAGGAAAAAGTCATTAGACAATTACTCATACAGCACTCTGGAGCTAAATCCACAATACTGTGCAAATAAGTAACTTCCTCAATGCACTTCTGTGAAGGAAGGTTAGCCTAAGTGAGTTATCAATTTTAAAGTCAAATCTCCCTAGGTGTGGAGGCAGACATACAACTTACACGCGCTTACCAAATAAACAGATCAATTCTGTATAGTCATTAAAGTACCATTACACCTTTGTTCGGGTTTTTTTTTTGCTTCTTTGTACCGTCTTTCTTGCTGATACGTTTTGCAAGAAGTAGAAACAAAAGGTGAACCTTATGCTAAGAGTAGGACAATTTTCGGCTTTGCTTTTTTGTCCTTTGGATCTTAAACTTTAATTTTTGAAAGACTGAAACAACTTATGCAAAGAAAAAAGGCACAGGTGTGGCTTATACTGTGTGAGGATGGTCAAGTAATAAATCCACATTGTACTAGATTACTCATGCCTTTTAAGACAGACCAAAGCGAGTTTACTTGTATGAGGACAGTTTGGAGGACAGAGAGGACAAAATGAAATTATTTGCTGCAAGGAAGTGATGAGGATGATCTTTGTGGCCCACTGCATAAGACTTCTTTTTAAAAGGCAATTCAGGGCAGATGAAAGACATGCGACTTTCTAGTACAGGAGTCCTGTGCAATAACTCCTTTTCTGAGTACTCCTCCACCCCAATAACAGTATGTGTATGGGGCCTACCTTATTTATAAGTTCATAATTATTTCTTACAAAGAAAGACGAGAAGAAACTCATCAAGAAACTCATATTCCCATAATCATCAAAGGATTTCCCCAGAGAATTCCAGTGAGCTCAACAGGACCGCTTAGCTGCAAAGAAAGCACTTAGACAATTCAGGATCTGGGGAGTGTTCATGGGTAAATAAGCCCCATGGACTCGTACTAAATCTGCTGCATACAAATAGTGACAGGATGTTGAAGCAGCTAGGACACTGGGCCGGGACTTCATCAAACCTGGTGGTGCTGTGCAGCCTTGATGACCCCTCTTATTCTCCCATAATGGCCTGTGCTTCTTTACCGATTTAAGTCATTCTCCTGGGTAAAGCTGTCTTTCATTGCCTGGATGTCCACCTGGGGCCCCAGCCTTTGTTGTGGTTTCTAGAGGCTATTAGAATAGAGATCACAATAATTGGGTGTGTGTGTGTGTGTAATAATTTGAGGAACAATCCTGTGGTAGTAAAGACCAGCTCTTACTCAGGCTTTTAATAAGCAGGTAGAAAATACACCTCTGAATGGTCTGTGAACATAATGCTTAGCTTTAAATAAACGTTGATGCTGCTAATAACTAAATATCATTGCCCTGAGCCAGCAGGTTTTGATACAGTTCTGTATATTCCTTACAGTTATTTGCCCCCTAGTTGTGCTTGTTTTCTTTTGAAGAATAATTAAGATTTAATGGCATATTTTCACAGTTTTTTTCTGCTTGCTTTCTTGCTGCCTACTGTGCTGATTGCTTGTGTCTGATCCTGGTCATTACAAGAACTGTACAGTAATTGCCTATCTGGTGACTCGTTAATGAAGGTCCCCAGAGAGATGAGAAGCTGTTCTTTTGAAGTTCATCATGTTTGCTGTTGGCCTTCTAGTTTAATCTATACATTCAGGACACCTTATTCAATTATTGGAAACTCCTTTTTTCTAAGGATATAGACACCTTGTAAACAAGGTCCTTTATCTCTGCTAACAGCATGGCTTACCTCTGATAAATCAAAGCATTTTACACACCAGACACACTCTTTTCATCTTCGAAAAGCCAGGATGGTTCAGAAAAAGAAAACCAAAACATTCTGGTACAAACAGGTGTTTTGAATCAGGGGATTACCTCCAAAATGCAGCATTTCAAACATCTGAAATTCAGCAACATATTGTAACAAAAAGCTGTGTTCATGAACACACATTTTCCAATTCTCAGAAGTTGTTTTTTTCTCTTTTAAACTGAGCTTTATAAGAGAGAGCATTACATTTTCGAATTTTCTGTGAAAGAAAGGTTTGAAATAGCTTTAAAAAATGATCGTAACATTTGGACCCAAGCCAACCAGAAGCTTCCAGCTATTTATTTTCAGGCATCGAACCTGCTCTTGCAGGTTACAGACAATCCATAACTTAGCCTTTATCCCTTCCCTAGCCCACTGCTACTTAGGAAAGCTACCTCCTCCCAAACGCTTATCTCTGACTCCCTGGCATTTATATACCCCACCAACATTAACCTCAGATTTCTCCAGAGCATCTCACCAGTCGCCTGATGAATGGATTTTTGAGAGACCTATCCATGTTTCACCAGAAACTTATCAAAACGTTTTACAACACTTTCTGGTTTTGACAAATGAACCTGCCAGGGAAAAGACTGTTTCAACCAAACATTCCCGCAACTGCAGCACTGGAAATACTCGGCATCAGTTCAGACAATTAGATTTTTTTTTTGCTTGTTTGTATGGTAGACACCAGTACACAAAGGTGGAGGGTAGTGTTTTGCCTTCGCTGAAGGCCATACTGAAGGTGATTAACTGCTTCATTTTTATTATCTGTGTCATTTGCTCAATTGTTTTTCCACAGTTGTGCTATCCTTACAAGAGCTATCCACCTGCATGGGGCCTCCACTGCTTGTGTTCACAAGCCTGCTTTGTTTTCTCAGTTTGTCTACATGTAATTTGACAGGAGAGGAAATAGCTGTGAGCAGAAGGAAGTCTCCAGAATGAGGGCTCTAAAAGGGAGGCGCTCTTACTACCAACAAACACAAAGACATGCTCTAGGAAGGCTCAGTCACAGGGAGTCCCATCAATACATCAGGACTTGAAAGATCCATGCAAAAAGTTTCCCTTGGTGTCTAAGGAGAACACCAGGAAAAGACGGATCCCTTCTGATTTTAGGTTTGATGGTAAACAAGCATGACAGGGCTTCTGTAAAGTTAAGCAATCAGGCTGGCAGAAGTCAAAGACAAGTTTTGCATAAAAGCAATTATGAACAGATACAAGTGGGGAGATCTTAACGGCTCCACAACAAATTTTAATTAGCCCAAAACACCTGATGACGATACTGCACCCTCTTGGGCACCTGTGCTACTACCTATTTGCATACAGCCTAGCATTTTGCAGAGCAGTCTAACAGTTTTCATCAGCACAACACAAGAAATCTCATTTTAAAATTCAAGCAACAGTTCTGTTTTGGGCTTACTTGTTGCTATCCTGAATATTCTAATCTACAAGAAAGAGAGCTCTGAATCTATTTTCATAATTGTGCAAGGAATCACAGGAATCAAAGCAGTACAAATAACAATAGTCTCTAAAACTTAACACCACTTGTCATGGCAACTATATAGTGGGGAGGACGTGATGGATCAAAGCAAAGTCTGTATTACCCCCTCACTGGCTGAAAGCAAAAACCAGCAGTTAGTAGATACGGCTGACACTCAGTTGTCACTAAGTCACTGTCATACATACGTTTAGTTGCACACAGTGAATTTGGGTTTAACTCGTTTAACCAAGTTTCACTGTATAATCTTTCTCATTATGGAGCAACGTGGAATACGCCACTTCATACCTCTTGAAATGCAGTCACCAAACAGAGGAGACCCCCAGGGCAAATGGATGGTAACACCAGTGTATTCTGGGCCCTGGGGATTTGAATGAAAATACATGATCAATATTTCTGCAACTGCAAGCCCTCCTTCAAAAAAATTATTAAAAAAATGAACATTGGCTGTGAAAAATCCATGCTGCTGAAGACTTGATACTTACTCAAGAGATCAAAATACATATCTAAGGCATATTGTTAAATAAAAATAAATATTTTGCTCAGATCAAACTCAGTAGCAAATCTTATGCCCATACATCAATGTATATAACAAAATTGTAAGAAAACTGATAAGCATCTTTCAGAAAAGTTTAGTTACAGAAGATTTATTTGCAATATGCAATTGCACTGTGCTACACTTTTTTGTAGGCCATTTCAGTAGCAAGTTGATGGAATTGTTTATTGATTTGTTACATATTGATTCAATAATTTGTTCCTTTAAACCATTCATATTTTAACAAACCATCGCTCACATGTTTTCCTGACCTCTTTACTTACCTTTGATGTGAAATGATTGAGAAATGTTTGGAGTTTTACTTAACAGCTGATTAAAATAACCACTATTTGAAAGACAGAATTACTGGGGCATCAGGAATCTATTAAATGAGCTGGAAAAATCCCATGGACTGTAATATATGCGTGTGATTAAGAGCTCTCCACTGATTTGGTTTCCTTTCCTGCTGTCTATTATAAAGGCATTATGAAAGTTGCATCAATTAAGACACTAGGCCTGAAATATAAAAGTACTCCACATTTTTCAGGGAAAGCACAAATAAAGGACAATGTAAAAATCTCACTTTGAGATTGAGTATGACCTCTCTCATGAAAGAAACCCAATGATTTGCCCAAATTTTCTTGAGATGCCTTTCAAACAGACATTCAATGAACATTCCCTAGAACAGCCACCAATCAATCAGTATAAAAATTCAGTTTTAAGCTTTTCTGAGGAGAGATTCTTGCATCTTGTTACCTTAGAGTAGTAGGCATTACCACTGCCCTTTACAACAGAGGCTACAAATACTTTTTGCACAAATAAACTCACTCAAATTTGACAGTTAAACTACCCAAACTCAAGTAAAATTTCTCTGCTGCTTCTACAGAAGAATGAATTATAGTTTGCATCTTTTCAGAAAATGCATAAAGTAATCCTCAGTTTTAGAATGGAAATTTTCTTCACACTGTTAAAGAGGTACATTAAATTAACATCAAAACCTGTTGCAATTGGATCTTACATTTTTAGCGTAAAAACATTTATAAAAGACTGGGTAACTGATTCCTCTGTTTGTACTGGTGTTTCTTTTATTCCCAGGGGACGTAATAATCTGGGAA
The DNA here is from genome assembly GCF_963924245.1 of Chroicocephalus ridibundus. Taxonomy (NCBI): domain Eukaryota; kingdom Metazoa; phylum Chordata; class Aves; order Charadriiformes; family Laridae; genus Chroicocephalus; species Chroicocephalus ridibundus. Next base: position 43,494,378 of record NC_086291.1, on the reverse strand, counting down.
ACCCAAATATTGTCATCTAAATCCCAGCACTAGTCTCTAGTCAAGCTAGAGATGGTAAAACTCATGTTTCCTTTGTTACCAAGACTCCTTGGAAATATTTCCAAAGGGTTTATCACAGAGGTATCTGGACAAGTCATTTATTTTATTTTGTTATTCTGTAACAACAGGAAATGCTTTTAGTCACTAACGTAATGTATAATATCACAGTCACAATTTATGCTAATAGGTGTTTTTTTGTTTTTACAATCCTTTATTTTTCTGTTTTGAATTTTAGTGGAGTTTTTTTTTAGCACTACATTACTCCATACCTATCTTCACTTTGTAAAAACACTGAAAAGTAGGGCCAATATAGTCTATTTTTAAATGTCAATTATAAGAAGGATCTGAGAACCATTGATGCACTCACCTTTTGCAAAAAGAATCAAAGAGGGTGTAATGGCAAAAAGAGGGAGCTGCCAGCGGTCCTGTGAATAGAAGATGGAGACAACATGTAGCAGTCAGCTGGCTTATTTAATTTATTCAACAGCCTTGTACCCAGTACTGTCAAGAGAAGAACAGAAAGATGGAAGTGGTTTGTTTGTTTTTACATCAAGTGATGCCTGGCAGCTGAACTCAGTTACTTCAGGTCTCAGAATAAAGAGATGACAAAGATATGGTCTGTAGTGATTCAAATAGCTCTGTTCTGGGGGCCTCTTTCTCAGAGTCAGAATACGCTAGTCAGTAGATACATTAGGCCAGCACACCCATGTCCTTTTCATGGTTTGGTTGGTTGGTTAGTTGGTTGGGGTTTTTTTTGTTTTTTGGGGGGGTGGTTGGGTTTGTTTGTTTGCTTTTTACATAGAAATAACAGCTATTTCAAAGGATCTTTCCAGCTTGTGTCAGTACTGTATGCTTCTAGGAACTCGAATAATTCCCTGGGAAGCTTCTGCATCAAATATTTTCCTTTACCACAACAGAGTACAAAAGGGTATCTAGCACAGTTCATCTTCTAGACAGGTCCATACTTTATCAAATAATACACTCCACGTTAACAAGGGAAGCAGGTAAAGGACTTAAGTCACATCATCCTCATTTGAAGAGATGAGCTAAGATCCGAGAGGACAGGGACTCAAGAAGCCATGGATGCATCCATAGCACGGGTGTGTTTCCTGCAACTCCTCACAGAGAATGTTCCACTGCCGTCAGCTGTTAACTTGATGAGAGTTTACGGGATCTGACCTCTCATTTGTTAATGCTTGCGCAGCACTTTGAAAACACAAAGCGCTCTCTCTAAATGGGAAGTGTCATCATAATCATTATTATCATCTAAAAGAATGACTTCTGGAGTACTCACATAACTGAAAATAACATCTTGTTCTTAGTACAAACATATTAATAGATCTGATATCCAGGCCATAATGGAACCTATATGAAAAAGGAAAATAATTAATTAAGAGGCTGCACATATGAAAGAGAATATGTGTCTCAACTCGTAAGTACTTTCTCTATTTTAGTTTAAATACAATAATGCACATTTTCATCAGAACTTAAATTATCTCTCCTGCTTTTAATATTATAAATTCTATTATGATTCAGAAGATCTTATTCCATAGTAGAACAGAAGAGTAATTAAAAGAATTTCCAAAGGCAGCAGTGTAACAGTGTTGATGGTAAAGTGCACATTGTTAAGCAGCTCAAAGGGATTAGTATGGAGGATATTAACAACCTTAACTTACTTAACAGTCTGATTTTCCATCAAATAGAAATCTGGAAAAAGAAGTCATTTGCGTCTCTCTTGTAGGTCAAGAGGACCAAACAGGAATGGGATATGCTCTGTGATTCAAAACTGCTCTTTGCACCTCGTTTTCCTTCACATAAACGAAGCAGGGAAAAGCACGCTACCTCCCAGGCCCTCACCCTACAAAAACCCCTCTCTATTTCTCTTTTTCCTCACTACCTTATGCTCTTATGAATTACACGCAGGACTGCACAGCTTTAAATAAAGGTAAGCTTTAGCACTTTTCTAGGATGAAGCACAAAGTGAAGACGACAGTAGGGCTGCCTGAAAGTTCTGCGATTTTAACATCTCACAAGTATCATTATCCATTGCAGCCACAACTCCTTCCTCTCTGCTTCCTGTTTTGGCCTTGTATTTACCTTGTATTCAACAAAAGCAAGGTGGTAGTAAAACACCATTATTCACACAACATGTAGGCCTCCACCACTAATTCTTTGCATTCAAGCAGAACATTTCCTCAAATATTTGAAATACATATAGTTCAATAAAAAATGTCTGCGGCCCAATTTTGATCTGACATGTGTTGAATATTTTACAATATTAAGCAAGCTTCAGCGTTACTGATACTTGCTGGATTCACATATTAAATTTTTTCAGGGTAAAATTAACATCGTGTTAGCAGGAGATCAAATTCACATAGTCTTGCGTGGAGAGACCTACCAGTCAGCGTGGAAAAGTTGGGGGGTTTGTAACTTGTAATTGCAGTCCCATAACGTCAATCTTTCCTTCATCGTTCCTTCTCTGTTTTCCCTTGAACATGACATGTGCAAAAACACAGCTCTCCCAAACCAAAGACAGACATCCACACCTCCTGGCTTTCTTGGCCTCTGCTAGTTGTATGCTTTTAACAGCTGTTTTGCCATGCCTGAACTTCACCTGCACAAAAAAAGATGCCACACTACAAAGTAATGCCAGATGCAATGCCGGGCAGATTATCTGGCTGCCTTCATTCAGGCTCTGTATTTTTATCCAAAAAGGATGCGCCAGCTACAGGAATACAAACACAAACTTGACAGGAAGTTTCACACAGTAAACAAAACACAAGCTGCCAAATAAACATAAATTAACTTCACCTTTTTAATAATTAATCACAGAATGTTGTAGAAATGTAAAAGCAGCTTTAATTGAGGGACATTTGGATCATAGCAAATTAGTGATTCCACTGAGGTCGCTTTAGAGATATCTTAGTTTGCTATGAATGAAAATATCTTTTTTTTTTTTTTAATCCTTACAGTATTCTACATCTAACAAAACTGACATTAAATAGATAAGAAACAAAACAAAACACACAGCATTTTATGGCTAATGAACAATAGCCATCTACTGACTTTCATATCATTAAAGTACTAACACAAGCTAAATTAATAGATATTGCAATTAAGATTTAGTAATGAGAGGGCTAAAAACTGTTCCTGGTGGCTTCTCACTTAAATGGGGAATGAAAAAAACAACAGCAAATCATTTGGAAACAACACATCATGGTTATGGTACATGATTTTGTAGATCTGAGTTTTATTTGTTAATAGTTAAACTAGGCTATGAAAACATTAAAAATCAAATATTTGTGCAAACATAAAATTGACGATTTGTTGATTCAAGAGAGGACTGCTCCATTTGACAGCCAGTTTGCCTAAACATTCAATAGGCTGTATCGTTAACTTGTTCTAAAATCCATTCAGTTTTCTTCAACCAACTAACCCAGCTCAAAACAATTGGTTTTTCTTCATGAAGATCTTGGGCTGGCTTAGCCCATATATTTTTTCTTATGCTGTAAACAGGGATTTTGATCATTTGGCACTCAAGCCTGAACAGTTTTAAGTGTTCAGAATGCCTTGTATGAAGATGGGACTAAACGTAAAAGCTTCGAGCCACATCATCCTGAGGAAATCACACCAGAAAGACTAAAATATGGCACATGTAGTTAACGTCATCATGTTAACAGTTGCCAGCAAGGCCGGTTCTTCTTAGATGCATTCATTCTCTACCATGCCTTGCAGCTGAGGATAAAGAAATGGGGCCATTAAGTATGGCTTGAAATTTACTCCATTTAACATGCACCAATATACCCAACACTGCTGTTCTTTTGCTCACGTGTAAGAGAACTCACACCCATGCTAGAATGAAATCAAGGTATTGTCATTATATTAAGCAGTATACAGCCTTGCAGCAACAAGTTAAATTCGGTTAAAATAAAAGGTGATTGAAATACAGCAAGATCACAACACGAATAGAATTACTGCAGCCATTACCAAGCAGGTTTTGAACATGGGGCAAATAAGGGGTCATATATCACTAGGAATGGGGAATTAAATTCAGTGATAGCATGGCAGAGCTTCTGTTGTGGTATCAGACACAGTCATTGCACAGCACAAGAGAACTGTTATTTGTAAAGAAAACCAATGCCATATAAAGAATGCAGTAAAGATCGAGATCTAAGCATTTAGCCTGATCCACAGCTGTCGTTCCTAAAATGGGGTGGTAGAAGATAAAACCTATTCATAATCACAGTCTTCATATCTATTTCTTATTCAAAATGCTTCCCTCTTTCCACGAAATTCAGTTTACAGGAGAAAGATGCAAATTGAAATAAAGAGGGTCTTTAAAAGACTGTATGTTTTCTTTGATTTCATGATATGCCCTGACACCCTTTAGTATTTTGACGTGAGGAGATGCTCTTTTGATATCTGAGCCAAAAGACAGTCTTGTCCAAGGAGGATGGAATGTGACACAGTCCTTTCCATGCCTCACTACGAGGTCTTCTAAAGACGAGTGTTCTTATGTTAGTGTTATTATAACATCAAAAGGCAAGTGTTTCTCAGGTTAGAATCAAACGGAAGAGAAACTACTGCTGATGGTTTGGTCAAGTTTGCCATTTTCATGTTCCAATAGAAAATTATTTTTTGTCCAGATCCTAAGGGTAACATCAAGAGGAAGATTTGTTATCTATTCCTACAGTAGATAGATGTTTAATGAGCACTTGATGATTCATCTAGAGCATAAAATTTCAGCCGAGAGCCTGGTGTTATTATTCAAGCCCATTTCGCAGTCAGACAGCTCCCACTCTTCTATAAAGTATTTTTTTTACTCTGTGAAAAACAAGGCCTTGGAGGCAAGTCAGGGGCTACACAATGGCATATTGAATTTACTGGCTTTATCTTGAACAATATGGCAGAAATATTTCAGTGATGCAAGATCTAATCTATAAATAACTCGAAAACACGGTAAAAGACTGTGCCAACAGATTGTTGAAATCCCCAGTGATTTGAATGGGAGTTTACTACAGAGAATTCCTAAAGGGTTACAGTTTGAAGCAGGACTGAGCCAAATAAAAATAAAACCAGGGAATCTAAAATGTCACTGCGTAAAGGAATCATCTGATACTGCAAGGGAGCAACCCTTGCTCACTCTCCAGCATTTTACCATTTCAAATATTTTAATTTCTTCAAAGCAATTCATTTTTCCCTCCTTTTTTTCTCCTGTCTCCCTTTTTTTTAAATGGGAGTACATTTTAAATACATGCGCTTCAAGCCAGGAGTGGGGAAATACAGACATGGTACCAAAGAGTAGTCCAAAACGAAGACAGACAAATGAGCCATCAGAGCATGAAATTCCCCATTCTCCTCCCCCATCTGTTTGCTGGTCATGATTTCCTAACTTCTTCTATTCTTGCTCTCCTTTGCTTGGCAGCTGCTGTAAAAATCTTCACCCTAGCCAAAAGTTGGAGCTAAGAGGTTCTTCTCAGTGCCGATGCCAGCGCGGCTCCGTGGAGCCCTGCACGGGGAGGATACAAGCTGCAGAGCTGGCACCTGGCTGCAGCCTGTCAGTCTTGGCAGTGCGGCTCCTCTCCTAAACTTGGATCTGTACTTGAGAGCACAACACAGCAGGAGCTTAGGCAGCAGTATGCATATACACCCCTGAATGCAGCTCACTATTGAGAGAAGCTTGAGGGGAAATAAATTTTCCCCAAATTAACCCTTCCTTTATATCAAGGAAAAGCTAAACTGACAGCTTCAGCTATCTAGAAGCCAGGCAAGCTGTGTTTACAATCATATAGGAGTGAATCACATCTCAGCTACTATATTTGCCAAAAAATTTATTCAAAGCAGCAGCTATTTCATAACAGGTTAAACTTGTCACTGTCCTCTCCTTTCTGTGACAGTGCAGTGACATCAGGAGAAGGAGAAACTGCCCTGAGTCAGGCCCACACTGCATTCAATGTAAATCGTACTAAGCTTAAACATTTGAGTCAAAATTCTGATGCAAAGCTTGTTCCTATTAGGGGAACAGGTGAGTTCGAATAGCGTCTTACATTAAAAAAGTAAAATTTAAAAGAAATTTAAGATGATGAAGCTGGTTTCTAGCTCCCTGGTATCAGCTTCTACCCCAAGATCCAGTTCTGCCCTGGTTCAGGTGCCATTAGAGACAGAGGCTTTCTGTTGTACTCACCTTCCTCCTTCCCTCTTCCACATGCACTGTTCAGGCTGGTCTTTGAAAAAGGCTTAATTCAGGTAGGGAAATCCTGTCCTCTTAAGATGTACTCAGACTTTCACATCAATTAAAGTAATTGGCAGCAAGTACAACACCTGCCTTAATCGTAACTGCAAACATTCCGTGATTATACCAAATCCTTTCTGAAAAGGAGAGTGCTATTTTTACAGGGCTCTGAAAAATAAATATTTAAAAAGAAAAATAGGAGTTTATGTTAGACTATTTCACCATATTACCTTGAAAGGCCAAGGAATCCAAATAAATAACTGTGCCCAAATAATCTTATCTGCTTTAAAAATATACCGTGCCTTTTTTATTTTGCAACCATGATCTATTCTTTTTCACCGGTCTGCACCTTTAGTGCTTCAATCAGCCTCCAGCCCCACATATTTTCTTATGTTAAATCTTAAGGTTTTAACATGCACAGGGAACCCAGGATTATTTAATGATCCTCTTTTTCATACTTTTAATTAAAAGACTGACAGCTAATGTGAGCTGATCAGTGTCACCCAAACATGAGCCAATTGTGAAGTACTGTTTCAAACGTGAGAGCCAGGCAGAGCTGCATCAGAAACACAAATTCGAGGGACACAAAGGAGTTAACGGTCTGTCCCTGAAAGAGGTTTAAATCAGCCCCGTACACAGCACCTGCAAAAGACCTGGCCAAGAGTCTTCCAGCCATCACCAATGATCAGGAGCGAACAAGATGCAGGAAAGGAGCACACAGCACAAGCAGCTGCTCTGCCTGGGGCAACAGATATCCCAGGAGACCTAAGTCACAACGGGACTTTTTCCCATCATTTTCCCACCACTGCTAAAACTGATTCAGCTTTACTGATGTTAGCAGCATTGAAAGCTGAGTAAAGTCAGGCTCTCACTGGCAATTCAAACATCACTTTGATTTAGACCTATTTTGAGCTACAAAGAATGAAGCTAGTGACTTGTCTATGCGAGGATTCCCAACGTTACTGGCATTAGAAATGCTGTGCATCATTTGCAGGAGAGACAGGTGAGGCTCCTTCAGGAGACAATGAGTGGAAGAATCAGATAAGCAAAGACAGTGTTGACAGCACATTGTCCCTCCAAGTTACAAAGCTGGGTCAAGACTCTCGTGGCAACAGTCTAGAGGAACTGCAATGATGGGCGTGCTGATTTTCAAGCACAGCCTCCAAGGAGGGTGTTAACCAAGCAAGTGGGTTACAACTGAAGCATCTATCCCTCCTTTTGTAACTGGAGTCCTTCATATGCCTGAGTCAGTGTTGGCTTGTTCACTTAGCATCTTTGAAAAGAAGAAGGAATTATTTCCAGCGAGAGAGAGAGAGATCACTGCACCTCAGTACAGTCATATCTGACTCTGTGCAGTATCTGAATGGAAGCAGAGAATGTGAATAGTCAGTCTCCCATCACAAAATCGGCAGATCCAGCTAAACTGTACTGTTCTGTCTTCAGACAGCCCTTCTGAGCCTTCTAAGTTCTACCAGAGCTATCTGAAGCATGTGGGAAAATTGCTCAAGTGTTTGTTCGTTTTCATCTCTACTAACCTAAATGTATTTTCATAAAAAGCAGTTTGTTGTCAGACATACCTAATTCCTTTTTGTCTCACTGCACTTTCAGAAGCCAGGGAGATTTGACAGGGTGAGGTATGCTTGCACAAATTTTGCTGGACACTGTCATTCACTCGATAAGGATGTGACATAAACTTTGATTCTCAACATGCGATGTCACAGCTTTTGGTAGGAAGACTATACTTATTATAAAAGCCTGAGTTTTCATAAATGCAAATTTTCAGACACCCCACACTGAGGGTGAATTTATTCTAATGCTACAACATAAAAAGAGAAGACATTTCCTATCGTGTCTTTAAAGAAAACAGCATTCATTTTGATTTGGTTTTAAGTAGTAAGTGATAGTGAGAGTGGACACGTACACTGTACCCAGGAGGAGTCCTTTGGGAGGCTCAGCTGGAGAAACATCTGCTCCATTCAGATCTGGCTTCCACAGTCTCCAAGATGCTCAGCCCTGTGAAAGCATTTCTGTGTCTAAAAAAGAAAAATGTTCAGACACACAGCAGTCAATGGAAAATGTCAGGATTTCCACTTTGACACTTGAGTTCACTGCTGCCCCCTTACACCTTTTTTGATGTTTATAGATGAGCAGGCTTCAGTCAGTACTGAGAGAAACAGTTAATGAAGAAGAATGCATAACAAAGTTTTACTATATCTAAGCAGTTCATGGGACAATCCTTTCTCAATTAATATGATATTCTATATTAGATGAAAACTTACAAGGATTGCTAATTGAGAGAACATTAGGCACAACATAAGCAGTTATTGCCACTTCTGAGCTCTACCTTCCTTACAGCGTATTTTTCTTCCTGTGCCATTACAAAGAGTTACTCTGAGGTAATGAAGACTAACTGAAAATGTATTTCAAATAACTTGGATATTGTATTCTCGTCAGCTATTCCTTAGTTTAGCAAACGTCAATAAAAATTTAAATGAAATTATTATCATTATTTTGAAATTATTATATAAAAAAAGTCATCTGAGTTCTAAACTTTTAAGAGTTTTAAAAAGAAAAGTAACACGGAAAATTCTTATGGTGTTTTTACTAAAATAGCAACAGCTTGCTTTGCTCTAAATAATTTGGGAAGAGAATGCCCTGAGATACTGTGTGGAAGATCCAAGCATAAAAAGGAGGAAACTTAATTATTTTACTTCCTCTCATGCAAAAGTAATCTCTGCTGGGCAGAGAAGCAAATACCCACTTTCTGTCCCCACTAGCCAGGATAAAGGATATGGCCATGGGAAAGCAAATATAGCTTCAACATCCCTGATGACCATAGGGTACAGATAAAAGTGTAACTACAATTTAGAGGGAATTAGAATAAATCAGGAAAGGTTAGAGGGCAGTGTGAAATCACACCGATAGCCTACCTAACGATTCTTTTCCAGAACGGGAATCTGAAGAATTTTTGTTGGTGGTATTTACTGGTCTTGGGGTTTTTTTGGTGTGGTAATTTTGGGTGATAACTATGCATGTTCTCATTCAAGTGGAAGTAAAAAAAGTAAATTGCAACTTATAGCTTGCAGTTCACAGGTTTTTTTGATATTAAAAACATGCACATATATATCAAAATAACAATTTTAGTGATGGAGTATTATGAGCAACAATGAATGAGATCCGATTATAAACAATGTCAGGTATTCAAGAGACATTTTCACTGTAATTAAGAGATGATAGTGGAAGAAAAACAGATTTCAGAAATTGAGACCTTTTACACAATGAAGTTCAAGCAATTCAGATTCGTTCTCGTTAAATGGCTCTCTTCCATGGTTTTCCATTTTGAATTTAATCTTTTTTTCTGTCTCTGGAGTTTTGCCTTTCGTTTTTCTTGCAGGATCTTTATAGGCTCAGTTTCTGCAGTGGCAGTATTTCATTAGTATTTCTCCATAGGGAAACTTTTTTTTTTTTTTATAGAACATTAGCACACTACCTACTCGTGAAATATACTGGCTCTGGTAGAATCTCACAATGAAAGTGTCAAATGCTCTATCACTAGAGACATTTAAAACTTGACTGTACAAAACCTAAGAGAATTTTCTATAGGAAAATGAACCCACATCAGTGAGGGATTACATGAGAGCAAAAACCTAACAGCCTATCTTGTTTCTCTGATTTCTATATCCCCTTCTTGTCTGAAAATGTGTAGCATGTGTCAGTAACTTGTGTTCCTCTCCAGTCATCTTCTGTGAACAAGAGTAATTTCTTCTCCCTATTTCATATGCAGCCCCTTCCTGGTATTCATGTCTGAAAATAGAGTTTGCATATCCTCCAGGGAAAGTTTATTGCAGTGAGGCAGCCACAATGAACAGAAATGTCAAGTCTTAATGACAAGAAAGCAGTTTACTCAAAAGATACTGATCTTGATATATAGTAGTGTATGCACAGCTCAGATTATAGGAATTCAACCCTGAAGCAAAGAGGCTCCTAAAGACCCCAGAAGTCTGATTGCTTGAAAAGGCCATCTATTGAGTATATGCTTCTTGTTTCTTTCAGGTTTTCAGGCTTGTATTTTCTGGGATTCTTAATTAAAAGATAATAGCAAAAGAACTTTGTGTTTAAAATTAAATTCTCATATTTGTCTGGTTCCTCCAGTAGTCTTTAGCCCTTCCCTTCAACTATCTCACAACTGTCAGTGAAAGAAACCAGCCTACTCAACACGAATAGTGAAATGCCCTCCTCTCCCTCTTTTCTCTTTCCTTCACGAGCATAGCAGGATGTCAGATCTGAAAAGAAATTCATGCATTTGCACCGTGGAGGGGATGGGGACAAAAACACCCCAGAGAACCTACAACCTCTATTCATTGCAGTATTCAGTCCATGACACAACACAACAGAGGTGTTAGTTGGTTCATAAGTACCAAGCCCCCCACCCCTTTGAGGGGTACAGCCACAGTAGAAGCTACTACAGCAGCACCTAGGATGACTCTGTCTCCATAACCGGATGCTATAGCCCTGGGGAGAGGACTGCCTTCACCAGCCACGCTCTCTCTGTCTGGGTTCTTGGGAAGAATATGTAAGTGATCTTGACTAACGGCAGCTCCTGGGCTTCCATCTGGAGCCCGACAGGTGATCCGTGACAAGCCTGAACCTTTGGTTCACAGCACACTCCAGCTCCTGACAAGACTGCTGTAGATCAGGGAAGATCTATCTGATGTCTCCCTTCCCACTGAGATAATTCTCTTCACGCACTTCCACTGATTGCAATAAGTTATTCTCAATTGCTGTTTTTTCTTTCCCTTTAGGAGAGGGAATGATCATAGTACTTGTGTTTATTTCTCTTTCCCTTACTTCCTTTTACTTGCTGATTCAATCTTCAGCAATTATTTCACCACAATTTACAGGTATCATTGCAATATTCACAGGATAATGAAGCAATAATTACAGCAGAATAAACCAATCCATCACTCCCCCCAAACACAAAAATCCCACAAAAACACCCAACAAAAGACTCTTCCACACGCTTAAACCTGAGCTTTTTGTCCAGAACTTGCCTTGTAACTGAAATTGTTTTTACATCAGATACACGGCTAGTCTACAGCCTTTTAAATATCTTATTCATTTCTGTAGTTCTTATGTTATAGCAGAAAAAAAAAAATCAGACATACATTTATTTCTATGGAATTCCTTTAAAAGTAAATACTTTAGCTTGCATTTTAAAGGAAATCAAAACAATATTTAGTAAAGATGAAGGCCCAAAACTTTTCCAAAAAAGCAGATTAGTCAGACAGTAAAGATTAAAGTTGCTTCACTCCAACGCTGTAATTTAAGGCAGATCATGGTGCAGAAAAAATGCCGCTATACAAGTTTATTTCCTCTGTCTCTGCCCACCTTCCCCTTTGCAAATTGTTACTTCATTTCACCAAGAAGGCTGAAATCAATATAACGAGTAGAAAAGCACGCAAATTAGAGAAGAGTGTGTCAAGTGGCAGCATAAAAAGAGCAAGTGAGAATTCTGTTCCAGCATAAAATCTCCAAAAAATCTTATACCCCATCAATGTGGATTCATTTCCATAAGAAACAAATTGGTAGTTGATGCTGATGAAGGCTGCTGTACACTTTACTGCTAATAAGTGACACCAGGGGCCTTGTTACAAAGTATTTCTAAACATAAGAAATTCTGTAATGGGGCCCCCAAGGGCCACGTCCACGGACTGCGGACCCTCTTTGTGCTGCATGTGCGCAGTCACTTGTTTCCAAGGCAACTAACCCTGAGCACGTAAGCGGTATGAGACACTTGGTGTAGAGAAGTTAAGCGAAGCTTTCTCAATATTTTCAGTTTGTGATAGGGCCAGCTTATTAGGAAGCTTTGTCTTTCCATGATTTTGGACTACAGAATCAGCCTGTATTTAGGTATCACCTATTAACATCATCCAAAGAAATAATACAGCGTGTCACAACTGAGAACGGTAAGGGCATAATCCTCACTTCTTTTCTTTCTTTTTAACAGCTGAAAACAAAAAGTGACCCCTTTCACCAGAAAGCAGCTGCAAGACATGAATGAGCACAACAAGCAGCTGTGTCACAGTTCCAGGACCTTCAGGTAGCAGAATAGTATCAAGGAAACTTGGTTTGTTCTCTCTACCCTTTGATTCTGGTCATGCTGATGATTATAATTAACACTAGCCAGATTTTCTAGAGTACAGTTATCAGTTCTGCCCACTCATTCTGGATCAACCTCCCCATTAGACAGCAACTTTTCCGTCACCACAAACATACCTAAAAGAGAGATGGGGGTAATAATTATAGACCCCTGCCAAAACATCTCCAAACTACTATTCATTTCCATATCAGTTGAAGAATCACTTAATTCACTTGGAAAATTTCAGGCTTTTTGTAAATGCTGAGCGTTTTTTTCAACATTAACCTCAGAAGGCCAGGAAAGGTTAGAACATCAGGATTCCATAAAAATTACAGCTATATAAGCTAACAGTAAACAAATCCCACATCACACTATTTGATCATTCATCCTGTAACAGGAAGACCTTAACAATAACTTTCCTTGGTAGTGCCAAGTCGAATCTCACTGCAAAAAAAGAAAGTCTTTCCTGCACAAATATGCAAACCTCTTATTAGTTCACCATTGCACATTACTTAGCAATACACATTTCTGCTTTAACTCCTGAAGCCAAAAAAGGGATTTGGACTGCAAATCCTATGATACTGGGTCTGGATATCTTGCTCAACCCATTTCCAGCTAAAGTCAGCCAAACCCTCCATACCTAGGTGCCAGTTTGAACTACAGAAATGTGTCATGCTTTAGGTGCAAATACATAAAGCATCTCCCTTTGTTAACTCTTTGCTTAGCACTACTGGTAATTTAAATACTAAGCTCTGAAGAAGATAAATAAAGATGCAGATAATTTTCAACTTTTTTGCCAAGGCTACATTTAATTAATTAGAAAAGCACTGACTTATTCCAGAGGAAAGAGAAAAAATAACAAGGTTTTCCTACCCCCCGTTAGCAGTTTTTTGGGGTAACTGACTACATGCCACTGTCACAACCTGAGAGCCTCTCTCCCCTCCCTTGGAGTGCAGCAGAGCCTGCCAGCAACGCTGACCTAGACCAAGGCACCTCCTTGCAGGGTGAATATGCAGGGCCAGCGTCTTTAAGGGACAGATGCGAAAAGACTCCCCACGCTTCTTGCCAGAGCAGCCTCATGGCATCACCCTCATAAGCTCAGAAAACACATTACCTACATTTCATTAAAAACAAATCCTAGGAGAGGTTACTTTCCTTTCACGAAACCAAGCAAGAAATAAGGTTATAGGTACTAAAATACCTACAAGTGTATATTAAATTCACTGAAGTTTTGATTAAACATCAGCTATGCTTCCTGCTAGATGAAAAAACCTCCCTCCTGTACAAAAAGCCCCCCCTTTTGTCTTTTTCTTACTCCGAATTTGATTTTTTTTCAGAATGGCATTTCAGATCTCTTTCAAACAATGTGGCCCATGTAGTATGTTTATAGCCATAAACCTGTCATACAGCAGAACACTTCTAGCTAAGCATCTAATTTTTATAGTCTCTTGAGAAGCAGCTGACTTCACCATGGGTCAGCATACTAGAAACCATGCAAAACCTTCCAGCAGAAGCTTCTCATATTCTCAGCAGAATGAGCTGGTGTCATCACCTGTTGCTGTGATATACCTGATGACTTGCAATGCCACTGTCTTTCCACTTTACACTGAAGAGGCACCAAACTCACAGTACCGATTTGGAAGTTTTATTACTGAATGTGGCTTTGTGCAAGTGATGCTCCAGCCTGCTGAAAACTGTCCAAAGCAACAGAGGTAGGCGTCTTCCTCTCTCAAAGCATATCTCCGAGTCAGAATCTGAATAATAAAAGGTAAAACCTACAGCTAAGCCCTCCAAGAGCTATCAGTACAGGGGAGAAGCTAAAACACAAGTGAAATATCAAAGTAATTCAGTAAAGCCAGCCTAAGGATCCACATGCTCTCATTACTATCACTCCACGGAGACCAGCAACACCAGCATTGAACACACAAGTGTCACAGCGTATTGGTTACCATTACAAAAGCATCTGTTCCAGCATGGCAGCACATTTAGAAGCAAGCTATGCTTTGTGTTTCCAAGTTTCCCAAAGCCCACAGGGCTGCCAATGAACCAGCATAGCTGCAGAAACAGATAAATGTTAGGCTCTCCTCCCAAAGATGCTTCCTAGCTGCATTCTCATTGACAAGGTAACCGATGCTCTCAGAGTCTGTCAGATGGCAAATTCACACAGGTCTTTTGCCACTGATCTGCCAGTGGGGGATTCTCTCTGTAACAAGGAGAGCAGAGAAACTCTGGAATAAGAGGTTTCTTATTCTCCGGAAACTTCCTATTCCAGAGTTTCTTACAGCCCTCTGTCTTCCTAGCTTCTAAATGAAGGTCCATGAATCCTCTAGTGCTGAAATACGGGTATAAAACCTCAAGTTCCTTTGTGGGAATTGCCAGCTAAATGGGACCTGGCTCCTCTTCTCTAGAGTATGAAAGAAATCCTAATATTATTTTTTTTTCCTGAATATAAATCTAAAATAGCATCATGTAGCCTTATAATTGTGAGGAAAGTGAACTTTAATGGCTTCAGCACTTGGCATTACTCATAGTTAGAAAGGTCCATTTTTATCCATCACCTGAGAAAGATTTCTCCAGTTCCAGCCAGTGATGTTCTTGAGAGTTTGCTACCTCTAGAACAAAGTTTCTTTCAAAGACAAGTGTGTTTGCTCCTGAAGTATTATGTAAAACTCCCATCGACCGTATATGCTGAGAATACCAGCTGCAAAGGTCTTCAAAAACACTGTTCACGCAGCATGAAAATTCTGAACAAATGGAAAGCTTTATAGCAATACAATACGCATAACCGTCGCTTTCACAATTCCAGTTGACACTTAAATATTTAAAAACAACAGGGACATATGGGTTATTTATTTTCTTTTTTACTTTAATTCCAGTTCTGAAAATAGTTTCTAACTTAGTTATTTTAAAACAGAAATGGCACCATTTTAGCACTGAACTTGTGGGCAATTCATCAGGTTGTGAATTCTAACCTGACACTTACAATACACCAAATGCTTTTTCAATGCTGCTGTTGCACCATCTGCTTTGATATTGCTTCAGAATTATACTTAAAAATATGTAGCTGGAAGCAAAAGGAGGTTTATAGAATTTGACTACAATCTATATCTTTCTGGGAGGGAGGATTAATCTTCAGTGCTTGGAAGCTTTTATGCTTTATAATTTTTGACAACATTTGAAAAACTGAGCACAACTGGCAGTGCCACAAGCATGTAAAAGTTTGCTCTTTTCAAGTTCTAAAATAGTGGTGTTCTTGCTAAGTTCTTCTAAAGAATATTTTCTGTGGTGTCATTTTTCTCCTCAAAATCTAACCCACGGATATTTCTAGGTTTTGTTTTAATGATTTTTTCACGTGGGCATAAGACCAAAGTATTATGTAACTCTAAAATAACATGCAACAGTAAAACAGGTTTGTGAAGGGTAAGGTCTATGTTATTTTCTTACAGACTGTAAAGAGCAAAACACCTCAAAATCTCAATTCTTTTGTGGACAGGCATAGCATATGTGAACAGAGAGGTTTCACATTGTTGCAGCTTCATGTCATAGTATAAATATTGCAGATTTTACAGTTTTAGTTGAAAATTTATATGGAATAATCAAGTTGCAGAGTAGAAGGCAGTTTTATGAGAGACACTGTAATTGTTCTGACCTATTCCTGCTACTGATGAAATAGGGGTAATAAAGTGAAAATCTTCCTGTTTATTTGTCCTCAGTCTAAGTATGACCTAAATGCTGCAAATCTTATGACAAAAATGAAGCTGTTTCTGCATGTTAGTTGCCTCTGTTGTTGGAAGTATTTATTCAGAAAACAGATTTTACTAGAACTGTTGAGTGGGAGGCTCTCCAATCTTCCTCTCAGGCATCTAGCGTTGGTCCCTGTCAGAAACAGAATCCAAAACTAGGTGGATCAGGAGTTTAAGCAGCATTGTAAACCTCGTTCTGATTTGTCATTATTCCAAGAAAACAAAAACAAACAAACAAAAAAAACCCAACAAACCCACTCTCAATTTTATCTTTTTGAACTTTTCTTAGCTAGCGGAACTTAAAGTTAAGATGAAGCAGGTAAAGTATATTAGTCATATTCATGCCTTATAAAAAAAAAAATTATAAAACACAAAAAAGAAAAAAAAAACAACTGTGGGCATACCATCTATATTAACACGCTACCCTTCACTGTAGGTTTCTTACGCTTCCGGTAAATTTAAAATGTCTAAGATAAAGAATTTTATCCCTTCAAGAGGATTTATTCCTTAGCCAGATCTGGAAATTCCTTGATAGACCAAAGGCAGAACTGTGATGAAGAATTTCAACACTTCTACAGAGGGCTCTCTACTGCTTTGAGTTTACAAGACGGATGGTCACAATTCTCAGAAATCACAAGCACTTCTTCCAGTGTGAACCCATTTGGATTTTAGTGCGAGTGCAGTGAATTCATTTGAGCTTGTTAAGAGGAGCATGCAGCCTGATAGGGCATCAGATACTCCTCCAAAAATGGATGTACCATTGATTGGAAAACAGTGATTGTGTACATAGATCACTGTTCTTCATTCTAATATTTTTCCGAATGTGGTTTCATACAGCAGAAATTCTTTCTGAGTGCTAAGAGGGCAATAAGGAAAACTAATCCTTGCATTAGTTTTCCCCTTATTTATCCACTTCAGTTAGGAAGTTCAGGACACCACCAGTTTCCCGGGGCTCACAAAGGCATATGTATATCCCCTCTGTCACCCACATGTTGATACTGTTGCAGATTGACATAACATCTAGTCTATATTCTTCAAGTTCGTTACCCCATCAGATTCTTCCATCTCAAATGCAAGTTCCTTTACACTTCTCTAACTCTGCCACTTGCTCACACGATCCCAGCCTCTCATCACCTCCCATCCGTTGTACTTCGCCTCACACTCCTCCAGCCTTCTTTTACCCACCTCAGTAACATTTTTAAACAAACTTATTTGAACACTCACCATTTTGTATTTCTCACTTAGCGGTGGCTCTGTATTACAAGGCTCATTGTTTGTTCTACAATTACCTCCTTAAAGTTCCCATTTGCTGAGGAAAAAAAGAAGAGCAAAACTTAATAAGACTGCTGACACGTTAAGGCTTCTGCCTATCATGCTCTTGCACTTCCTTCTTTTTCTATTTTATCTGTTTCTTTTTCAGAGCTCTTTCCAAGAAGGATTTTACTATCGTCCATAACTAGGGCTCTCAGATGAGGATAGAAATAGTGATAACCCTTCTTCCAAAGCAGTGTGGTTTATGCTCAACATACATTAAAAAGCAAATTTCCCATCCATGCTTTTTATTGAAATGTGCAATGCTAATTCAGCTGGAAGCACTCAAATCATCATTCAAAAACCAATGCTGTAGTGACTGAGGATTGCTCAGCCTGATGGATTAAAAACAGTATATAAACTTCACACTGTCCCAACTATGTAGTTAAGAGTTATTCTCATTTTGTGAATAGGTGACCGATGTGCAAAAAGAAGATGTGGGTTACAAAGACCTCACGCTATTTCAGTCACAAAGTATGTCTAGGTCTGGAAATCATTTCTCTCCCTGTTCATTAAATGGCATAGCACGATCTCATAGAAACCTGTACGCAGCAAAGGCTGCTTCTGAGCCTTCCCTTTTCTTAATACTGAATATTTCCAGGGAATTGACAGTCTCAGTTGCACACTCCAGAATGACCCCTGGGTGTCCCCAAATTATACTTTTAGCTTTGGGGTTTTAAAAAAAAAAAACCAAACCAACAAACAAAGACTTTTTCTGTTAATACTGCAACATACACGTAACTCTCCAGTATATTTTGTCTTGCTCTTCAAGAAGGCCTAAAGTAGCATGCTTATGTTTTTGGCAACACATGTGGATCTATGCTAATTACTGCATCAATGAAAAAATTATCTGAATTATCTTTGGCAAAGCAGAAGTAAACTGCATAATATCCCCTGCATATATACACACCAAAAGACTAATCTGAAACATTCTATCGTTAACTGAGCCTCTTGAGTGTATATCACAGTTTAAAAATAAACCACAACTTTCTTCTTCTAGTACAGGCAAATAAATGGCACACAATTAATTTTAAAAAACATTTCTGCACACAAAGTTGGTGACATAATCAAGAAATGTATTAAAGCTATTACTAATTTAACATAGCTCATCAATACTTCCATCAGAAAGCTGTTTATGGCCAACAGTGTCACAACTGAATTTATGCATTGTAAATACAAATATATTTTATTCATAGAAAATTCTTGTGACTTCAATTATGCAATAAGTATTTATTTGGAATTCATTACTTTTTGTTTGATAGCCATCATTAATTCATGTTCAACTGATTAAGCGGGCTGTAAGCTTTAGTGAACATTATACAAGATAAAATATAGATTTGTAGAGATCTGTATTTCCCTACAACTTCTAATCTGTAATCTGTGGACAGTGACGTTACGCTGTTTCACATCACCACATGTTATAATAGCATCACTAATCATGGAAATATATCACAAGTCTTCCTATTAAAAACAATGTAAATCTCTGGAAAAGAAGATATATCTATTGATTTAGCAGAGCTTTAGCTTCTAGCTACTTTTAAACCGCACAGAGTTATCACTCTTCTTACTACCCTTTTTCATTTCTGCATATGAAATTAAGATGTAGGGTGTTTCCTCTCCCCGCATCCTCATCCTTCAGGCATGCAAATGCTTACTTACCAAACAACCCAGCTCTCGGTACAACTGCTTCAGTTAAAAAGGGTGGTATGTTTAAGTATACACAGTGAATTTAATCTTCCTCCACATTTTTTCTTAAGCAAAAGCAGAGTGCTAAAATTCATGTTGGAATATAAAGTAAGGTTCATATGTTCCTGAATCGACTTTTCTTTTTATATTGTTTTTGCTCCGGTTTCCTGAGCTCACTAAAAAAAAAAAAAAAAAAAAAGAAAAAGAACAAATTAAAACAGCAAGTACATGACAGACCAATAAAGACAACACTACTACTGTTTTCTATAACTCCCGTTCCATAGAGGAACCTAATTTAGTTATCCAAGGAAACAAAAGTTCAGGCTGATCCATAAAACCATTTTACTGAAGTCAAGAAAAGCCGAAGACAGAAAAACAGAGGTAGTCCAAACCAAAAATACCTACTCATAAAACCAAACAGCTGTGTTGAGATAATTTCTGATAAACAAGGGTAGCATGAAGACAGAAATTAATGGACCAAAATAGCTATGCTGGAAATTAAGCCCAATTAGTGAATAAAATAACAAAAGGAGTTGCTCTTTCCATCACACTTTCTTCGTTCCTTATGCTGGTTTTGAGATCTCAGTTTCCCGCTGACACCAAGAGAAAGCACGGACCGAAAGGAGCAAGTGCACCATTACAGCTGCTGTGCTGCACATCTACGACCTGTGAATTCACTTTTATTCCTATTTGGCCATGGTTACCAAAGCCAAAGATCAGAGACTCAAATGATATAGTCTATATGTGCTTCAGCACATGTACTGAACAGTACACCCAAGTGAGCTCACATGGCCTGGCTCCTCTGTGCCATCCCACTTCACCTTACTTCTTTCTTTGGTACTCTTTTGGGGTTTTGACACTCATCTGAAGAAAAAGCATAACTTTGCTGGCCAATACAGAATCTGTTGTTTTGTGAGCCCTTCATCAAAAAAGGCAGCTACAAATGACATCTTAAGCTAACAGTCCATGTTTGCCAGGTCTAAACCCATTAGTGATCACTGCTGGATTACAAGAAAGTACTGGAATCAGAAACACTTTCCTTGCTACTGTTTTCTGTTTCTATTGATTCTGTAACATTACAGGGGCATGTAAGTGGCATTAATACTTTTTCACATTCACCAAAATTACTGCAGCAGTTCCATTTTTTCAGCAGCAAGCATCAGACATCTGCTTCACTATCACCTCAAAAAACCCTCTCTGCATTTTACCCTTCATGTTTGGTGTACACCTGTAGCGTACCTGGCTTTAGAACAAATTCCATACAAGTCTATAGATCCATAGCGATGCGTTGGTCTATACATGAATTCAATGACTGTTCTCTTTCTGAAATAAGATTAACGGCCTACAAACCCCTTCACTGCCCAAAAGAAAGCACCACCAATATATACTTACTTTGCTTGTGTTTTAGGCTCAAAAAACACAGATGTAGTGAAGAGACTGTAAACACAACATTTTTCCAGATTGTTACTTCCTTTGTACCAGAAGAGAGTTTTTTCTGCAGTGTCTGTTCTGCATTTGTTTAAGGGTACACTTTAAGGAGACAGACAGTTTGAGTTGCGGTAATGACCCTGAGCGCGGCACATCTGTATCTTGAGTCAGAGATAATAAAGTTAATCCTTTTTCCATTAGGCACAGGACAGAAACAGAATGGTATAGATCTGTGTTTATTCTTGGGGGCATGGTTTGTATGAAATTAATTTATTAAGTAATGTTACATGTATGATCAAATTAGTGGCATAATGTTATTAATATTACAGGAATATCTAGGAGTCCTCATCAAATGACTGGAACTTTGCTGTGATAGATGTTGTACCTTTATATGGCCAGAACTGCTGATGGTCCAAACTCACTTATACGAGGAAAATTTGTCTTCCTTTATTTCACTTACTGCAACCTCTCTACAAGCCTTCTCAAAGTTCTCATTTGCATAACCATCTACATTCCACACACTGCCATTTTTACTTTTTACAAGTATCACAAAAGTATTTAATATCCTTCCCTTCCAAAGCTCAATATTAACTCAGCCAGAACATATTCTTAAACTATTTCTTTCCATAAAAACAAGAACCAACCACTGACTTCTAAGTTCACACAATTGTTGTAAAACTCATTTGTGAAGCTGGCTTTTGAAATTCCCAGCACCATAGATGGCTACGTCACACACTTGCTCTAAGAATTTAATTTGAATTTGTCAAAACCATAACAACAAGGCGCTTTGCAATGCGCCTTTGAAATTAAATGTAGGACAAAAGACAAAGTGAAGTATTTAGAACCATAATTTATGTATTTATATTTTTTAACAGATAGTGTAACTCCACATGCACAGAGAAGGCTTTTATATGGTAAAGGAAATCCATAACATCAAATACAACAGTATTACTGATTGCTTTTGATGCTACATTATTCATAGTAATTCATACTAAATTTAATTCTCATATTCATACTAAAAGATATTATGCATAAAATAAATATTGGTTATCAGTCAGCACTACCAAAAATCAAGATCAGAAATTTTAAGAGCGCCTCATAAAGTAAAACTTCATGAAAGGAAAGATATTTCTGGTTTTAATGAAAATCAATGCAGTAGAATATACAGATTAAAGACTGAAAGAATAGCTTCCTTGTCCTTTACTGATGGCACTGGATTCTGAAATGAAACACAGCAGGTAGGAAGATCCCAGGCGGATTTAAAAAGCTCTTCTGTTATCATACAGTGCCTGAATATCAAATCATAGTTTCTTTTAAACACATTACAGGTCCCTCCCATTAACTTTGTTTCTTGTTGGGTTGTGGGGTTTTGGGTTTGGTTGGTTGGGTTGCTATTTTTAAGAAATCCAAGTGGAAATGCACTATGATCATACCTCTCTGAAGCAAGCACTTCTTTTTAATAAAGCATCCTTGCTCACCAGTAATAATTACTATTTCTCTTACTGCTAGACAGCCCATGCAGGCACTCAGACACATTCTCTATTCTCCACAATTTTTACTCATTAAGACTTTAGCTAGACTGAGGTAGCAACACAATCATCCCAGGGAACGTGACTGCTTAGAAAACTGCTAATAGTACCAAGTTCTCTTCTACTGGCTTAAATCAGGCGTGTAACAAAAAGAGCTTCTGTCATTTCCATTAATCTAAGTTAGTTTCCTCACCACTTCCTGCTGTATCCTTTTTAGCTACGGAGAGAATTTCTTTTTGTTGAGAGCTGAAGTGAGCAGATGGACATAATATTCAACTACAATAATACTGCTTTACATCTCTGACAATACAACAGCACTGGATATTAGTGTAATTTACTCCCACTTTAAGTCTCCTTTTCACTGACAGAACAGCATGAAGAGATCTTCATGTAAGTGAAAATAAGTCCCCCATGAATTCGAGGACAAAATTATGACGTAGTGAATACAAAACAGTGAACAAACCTCAGATGTGGATGGAAAACATACAATTAAAATATCATTCTGACTTGACGGCTTTCCAAGTATTGCAAAATAAAAAGGGAATATCTATTGAGTTCACACTTAGACAACAAATTGTAATTTCTCTGACCTCTAGAGATGGTAGCAGTGAGGCACATGATTAATACTTTATGGTATGTTAATGACACATTATGGTGTGTTGGTATTCTGTTGCCTGTGTTTCACATGAACTGCCTGGAAGGACTTCAGTCTCTCACAGCGGCTACTTAACACCTCCCCAGCAGTACTGACTTCCATGGGGATCATTCTCAGAACAACAACAAAAAAATTAAATCCTGTATCTTAAAAGAGTTGACATCAAATGGCATTATTAGATGTTGAGCACTTCTAGGAGACTTCATGATGCAAAAGATCCCAGGCTATCAGAGACCTCACTGCTACGTTCATACAGTATAGAGTTACACAGATCTAGAAACAATATGCTGCTGTG
Source organism: Chroicocephalus ridibundus (assembly GCF_963924245.1). NCBI lineage: Eukaryota > Metazoa > Chordata > Aves > Charadriiformes > Laridae > Chroicocephalus > Chroicocephalus ridibundus. Next base: position 43,471,321 of record NC_086291.1, on the reverse strand, counting down.
TATTCTTCTTCCAGATTTAAGTAAGCCCACAAACTGTTCAGGTAGGCCACTGATTTAGCAGAGCAGCTTTATAAAGGCAGAAAAATGTACAAAAGTTGCTGCCCTCACACCCTCCAGTTCTCACGCTGTTCAGGAGGCAGGAAGAAGGAGGGTGCACAAAGGAAGCCTCTCCCCTGCCCTGCAGAATCCGTGCTGGAGGACACACTGTGCTCTGGAAATGATGCAGCTTGGGATGTAAAGTCACCAGGGGCAGCCTGAAGATGAGGGATTTATTAAATTCCGTTGCTAACAAGATTGTGTGTTGTACACAGTCTCATGGGATATGATTTTGCAATCCTCACCTTGCAGGCATACCAGCATATGTTTTACTAACTACTCCAAGCAGTAGCTTTATACAAATTAAGCAAGTTACACAAGCACAACACCTATTGCTTTTCCCACACAGAGTTTACTAAGCATAGGGAAGTAACTTGAAGTTTAAGACAGTCCTGCAAGGCTCCCAGATATATGCATCTTATCCTCTAGAGCCTTTCCTTCTACTGCTTAAAATTATGAGAAAGAATCCTCCTCTCTGATGTGACATGTGGTGACATTCTTAAGGCAACCCTTGCCTACTTACTGAAAACACCTGGCTAAACCACAGTTCTTCATCTGTGTTACCCTCTCTCTCTCATGCCAATTTTACTTCCAAAGTAAGAGCAAAAAGAAGGCAAACTAGTATTCCCATCATGACAAAAGTTTTAGGCTGATGAAGATGTATCCTAGGCGTTCATAATTAGATTTCACAACCAGACAGAATCCATAAACTAGTTTTCCAATGTGTTCATCAACTGGTATTAACTAGTTTAGCAATGTAAGATTTAACAAACGGTTGAAAAGCATCATGAGAGTAGACCTAAATCACAGATGGCAGAAAGGGAAACGTATGGGATGCTGTATCAGAAGAGAGGCAAAATACAGTACAAAAGATAACAAGCAAATTCAGTATTAAACAGCTTAATTTTGTTTCATCTCCTTCTACAATTTTCTCTTAATTCCTCACCTGTCTGCCCAGCCTACTAAGAAAATGGTTACAGAAAGATATAGTTGTTCCCACCAATAAATACCTTTTGCGTATATAAGGGGGCCAACTGAAGAACTTTAATTTGTCCATTTGCTACCTATTTTACATAGTATTTCTACCTCAGTCTGTATTTTACAGGAGTGTAGCATTTTTAATGTAGCAGAGTTTCAATCCACTAAAACTTAACAATTTTAAATGCTGCTTTTTCAGTTTTAGTCATATGCATCATTAAGTCAGCACAAAAATTCTTCATATTGCATTTTTAACAGGATACTCAAACTATTCACAGTGAAATGTTCTTAATTACGAGAACGAATCCTTGCTGTCATCACTGCACTTTAAAAATGTGACATCTAATTTTATTTAATTCTTTCCCATATTCTGTAGCAAAAAGGTTGCAGAATGTGAGCAATTATGGGCTAAGAAAAGGTGGTAAGGCAGTGGTAGTATAATAGGTAATCAAAGCAAGCTATTTAAATTGCAGGGGATTGAGCGTCTCAGTGTCTAAAATAAATATTCTACCATTCAAATGATCAACTAGTTTAGTTTTCGGCATGTGTTCTACCAGTGTGTTTTATTAATAAGTCCTCAAAAACCTTGTACAGTATTTGTAGGATTTATCTCAACCTCTTTCTTGGTGCTTTTTCCCCACAATTGGAAGGCCACCTAGTTCGAGTTTCTCATGGCTGATTTCTTTCTTCACTAATGCTCAGAAGCTATTGTTTTATTGCAATGTATTTGCGAGAAACAGGCAATTTTTTTAAGGTGCCAAGAGCTTCAAGCTTTGTTTGTTTATAGCTCCTCTGTGCACTACTACATGTCTCTTGGATTCAACTGCCAATGTAAGGGATTAAGGGGCTAAGCAAGTTTGACTGGTGCAGGAATCTTTCAAATATGTTCCTCTAGCTCAACTCTTTCACTAGCAGTTTTTATTTAACGATAACTGCCAAAAAAAAAAATCCCTTGGTGCAGCAGGAGTGACAAAACAATCACACATTTCAGGCACAATTCAATATCTATTCACACTTCTGAAAAAAATAAAATAAAATGAAATAAAATAATAGTTGGCAAAATTATAAAGCTCTTTGGCCTGTTTGCTTGCTTTTCCTGGCATTTTTGTTTAGTTTTTTGAACACCCCAACTAATTTTCAGATTGTTAGAGATGGTTGGAGCAAGTGTTTGCTGACCTATAGCCTGCCCACAGGGCAATAATTATTCAAGTTAAGCTCCTGTAAGTGAAAATAACCTTTTCAAAAGCTATCCTAGAGAAATCTTGCATCAATGTTCTTCAATTACTGCGTTATTTGGACTACTTGAAACCTTTCCTTGGCTCCTGTTCCCCATACATCAGTGATGACCCTGGTGTTTCATCACTAGAAATAGAAACTATTCCTTACATGAATTACAGACCAGACAGCTTTACATTTGTCTTTCTAGGGAGGGCTGCATTTTCATTACTGATGAAAAGAGCTATTTAGTAATACCAGCAATTAAATTCAGGGCTAGCCCCAAAAGCATCTCTGATGATGCAACTCATTTCTGACCAGTCCTATTATTTTGCTTCTAGTTCCCTGGGCACTGAGGTTGAAGTTGTAATAAATACCATAATGTTTTTGCTTTATGCACAAATGGAGATGGGTCCCTCTTCCTCTCACTTGCTTCTTAACTCCTGGTCCTCAAAGTGAAGTACAACTGTGTTCGTTTAAAGCTATGCAAGTATTTTTTTTCAGTTAAAAAGATATTGCCTACATGTTGCTTTTCAACACCAAGATGAAGATAACAGTATCAATACTTATTCTCATAAGCACACTCTTCTAGTTTTGTTCATTAGATATAATTCTTTCAACTAGGAACTGGCTTTGTTTTATTTATTTATTGTGGGTTTTGTTGTTTGTTTTGGGGTTTTTTTTTTGGTTTGTGTTTTGTTGTTGGGTTTGGTTTTTGTTTTTTTTTTATTACGAACACTCCTACATCAAGATTTTTTTTTTTCCTGAACACATACACACACACAAAAAAAATAGTTTGCTGGTAAAAGATGCTGGTAGATCACAGTGTAATTGGGAGAAAGTGCGAAGCAGGAAGAGGAGCATCACCAAAACGAGAATTGTTTCGATCATGCAGTTGAATGCCAATACCAATACTCCTAACAAAATTTGTGGATGGCACAGTGACAAAAGCCATATGAAAAGACTTTATCTCTCAAGAAAGTTGCATTGAAACAAATACAGAGCAGAATTATAGACCAAGGAGCGCAGAATACAGGTCCTACCAAGGGAATGACAAATTAAAGCCAAGGAAGTAGAAAATAACTGAGAAGGTAATTCATATACTCTGTCATGATGCTAGTTACAAACAGAAATAAACCCTAATTCAATATCTGACAAAGAAAGAAGACCAAAGAGTAAGAAGAAGACAATGTTACAGTCCATGAGGCTATACAGCATCTGGCAAACACAGTTTTAGAGAGCTGCTGAGAAATTAGAGGGAAAGTGCAAATATATCACAAATATGTTTTCAAAGGTTAGAAAAATGGGTCTTACTCTTGGTAGACAAAGACTTGATATCGTTAGCCTATCTAAAAGGAGTCTCCCATGCTTTGCGATCCGACCATCTAAGTAGCTTCATGGAGAGAAAATAGAGAGCAATAACACCAAGATGGAATGATTCATCTGTGAGGCAAACCTTCTTCACAGTGAGGGCAACTAACCACTGGAAAAACCAATAAAGGCAAATCACAGATTTCAGATTTCTTGACATTCCAGGTCTTTCTGAAATATATACTTATTAAACAGCGTTCTCCCTACAGTTACACTAGAATGAGATTTGAGACATGCACAGGATAGTCATGACATATGTCATACCATGCAAACCCACTGATAGAATGACTCCTTGTATATTTAAAACTTGTCAGAGTAAACATCCCGTATGTTTAACCTCTGTAACATGTGGAAATAACCATAACTTAGTAAACTATGTATCTACAACTCTTCTTTACTTTTGTCTAAAAACATATATATATATATTCCTCCCTCAGAATCATTCCCTCTTGGCATGAGGGAAGCTTGATAGCTCTTAGCATGAAGAAACATGTGATTAACACATGTGGGCTCAGTGTTCCTCATTTGAGAATACTGCCTTCATTTGTATGGAATACAAATATGTCACATTTCCTCAATATCTGAAACAGAACATTTATATTTATGAGGATATAAACTCATTTTCTCAAGTCTCTGATATTTGTTGAAAATTAATCATCCCCTTGCGAAACACATTCACTAGAATATTCATAGGAAGCAAACATAATGAATAATCATATTCAACTTTCATAATCAAAAGTTCCCAAAGCAATTTACAGGAGATAAGTATCATTATCCCAGTTTATGGCCAGGGAAACTGAGGCATAATATTAACTTGCCTGACATCAAATAGCAGAAACGAGTAACACCTTAGATTTTTGGCAAACCCTTGGAATTCTTGTTCCTATAATGCATAAAGATAGGCAAAGAGAAAAAAAAAAGTTTTAATTTCAGTTAATATTAATATGTTTCTGTGATCTTCAGCAAGATTTCCCTGAAGCGATTGATATTTCTCCACAGTGTTCAGAATATCTACGTTCTTCAAGGCCTACCCATTTTTACTTGAGTTTCCTGAACTATTATATTAAAAATCTATGAAAACCTAAAACAGGTTTCCTGACTTGATTTGTACCAGTGCCAAGAAGCCAGAAATACTACGTGGAGCCTCTCTACCACAGTTTTTACCTTCATTCTAGTCTAAAGCTTTTCTTGTTTGTACACTAAGATTTAATAAGGACACAAGGTCACTGTAACCAAAGTTTGCTTAATCGTTAAGCTACCATTAAAAAAAACCGAAAAACCCACAAACTTTATGAAGGAAAAACACCTCAGTTAAAAATTTAACTTTACAAATTCATAAGATACAATTCTTCCATTAACCATTATCATGTTAATTGATGCTAAAGGATCCAACCTTTAACCCTACATAGAAAAAAGAATTTTATCATCCTTTTTCACCGGTGCCAGAGGGGAAGTCAGATTTGCTCCTTAAGAAAAATTGTCAAACATTGCACTGGCATTTCCTCTCCATTTACGTACCTCTGCTTTGATGACGAAGTCAGTTCACAGCCCTACTTAACTAGCATAACTGTATATTTATTTTTTCTCACTTCTTACTGCTGAGTTTAATAGTTTCTTTTAAAATTATATATACCAACATAAATATAGTTAACATAAAATAATTATATTCACAAAATATTTATTAAATTTACTTCCCCACATAAAGAGTGAAAAATAAAATCTCCGTGTTTTGCTCAGTGATTTTAATGTGAAACTGCCGGTGAAGTCGTCAACATATTCTCAGTGTAATACATTAAGCCAGCATGTGTGGGTGTCAAATAACTGTAGACAATTTAGTGACTGAATTCCTTTAGGGTTTTAAAGTCCTACTATGTTTTTGCTTGGATACCTCTTTTCTGGGTCATTAAGACACAGTTGTCGAAAGAATAGATGAAACATGCTTTTAATGTTTTATTGCTGAATAAGAGTTTGAAGGAGTTACGCTACCTCAGTATCCAGGGTTTACAGCTCTAAACCTGTATTTTATCTCACACACAGCCCCCCTGAAGCAGTCTGATAAGGGTGAAATTCATTTTAGAGAAAATAATGCAGAGTTTTCTGGATTTTGATCACAAGTCTTACATTACTGTATTATCTGACATGATCCCCTTCATTAATGCATACACTAGTTCCTCTGCAACAGTCAGCAGGAGACACTCATTGCCTAAGTTGACTGATGTGCACGCTGAGGAAGCCTAACTGCACACACAGAGCAGGTCACGTCGTGCTATTACTCCCGCTTATGCTGCTCTAAGGCCAAATCTGCTCAACATACACAAAGCATGGAGAAACACGATTGGCAAGGGATGCAAAGGGCGACAAAGAATGGCTTATACAGGTACAGTAGCAGCAAAAGGAAAACAAAGAAAAACATGGTCCCACTGTTCAATGAGGTGAAGGACGCAGTGGTAGGGATACAGGAAGGACTCAATGAGGATAAATGCCTCAATCTTAAATGGCAAGGTCTGCTTACAGCCTCCTGGGTGGCAGACTCTGGGGAAATGAAGTACTACCCATAACAGGGAAAGACTGAGTTACATTTAAGCAAACTGTACATACACAAGTCCAAGCAATGAGATGGGACACATCTGAGGCCTTGGATACAACAAAGACAATGTCAAACCAGATGAAGTCCAGTGGAGAGCTACCAATATAGACAGCGGCTGCTGCACAGGACATACAAAGAGAATCTGAGAGTTGCTTTTGTTAACCTGCAGAAGACAGCCAAGGTTCCGGAGGAAGGGAACAAGAAGGGGATCTACTGCTTTCTAGGACTGCCTACCAGGAGGTGTAGAGATGACAGAGACAGGCTGAAGTGGGTGGAAAAGGAGAGTCCTTACACTTGGAGATATTCCAAACTCAAGCGTGCAAGGCCATGAGAAACCTGATCCAACTTACAAATAACATAATTTGTTGATTTTAATCATCAGTACAATTAGAATTTCAACATCAACATAAGTTCATACAACATAACATCAACACAATTATAATCATCAATATGATTACAATTTCAACATCACCATACAGCATCAACATAACTATAATTGGTTGACTGTAGTCAAGTTTTTTTTCTCCATATGACTATTGCTATTAATATTTTGAAAGAAAAAAATCTCCTGTACTCTTCCTACTTTGCATAAAATTTAAAGGTTGCAGGTCATATTCTAACTGCCGTTCACTTCAGCTTGTTCCCTGAACTCCTTACCTTTAAGGACACGTACTCATGTTCAAGCTATACTGACCTTATTTGGTTGAGGAAAAATGAGGAGGCAGATTGGGAAGGCGTGGAAGATGGCAATGAAAGACTTTCAGAAAAATCAAATAAAGACAACTAATGTGATTTCAAAACATGTCATATTAACCAAACTGACGCAAAATTTCCCATTCTGTAATATTCCACACATTAGAGTAAGTATCCACAAACCTGGGGAAAAATCCCATGGGTTTAAGCCAGTGCAGATGACATGGAAATACAGAAACACCTCAACAGAGGAAACAGTCTGGAAGGCTGAGTGAGGAATGAAAAGTCAGTCTACTGCAAATTTACTCTGTGATTTTGAGGCAAAATAAAGGGTAGAAGAATCTTGGGTGGTTTAGAAAGGAAAAATAAGTCAAGGTGCTGAGAACAACTTCTATAGAGAAGTATAGACTTCTGGGAGTTATGCATCAATTTTTGACAGTTCAGTACAGAAAGACAGGTGCATTTCACAGATGTACTTTTTCTGCAAGACTGAATGAAGAAAATTCCAGACAATTGCAACAAAACACTTATTTCATCCTATAAAAATGAACAGAAGACTTTGTTGAAATCCTGACAACACACAGCTGAACGGTAGCATTAAAACACGCAAACAGCTGAAAGGGGGAAAAGGATGAATGCTATTCATGCTCTCATCTGATGTTGCACTGAAGCAACATGTAATCAATTTATAGAAGCCCTTCCTTGCCCCTTACTTCATTCACTGTACAGGGGTTGCTACAGAATTGTTACTACCATACACTCCGGTGCGGGTGCACAGGACATAGACATCACCTCATTGAATCACAGAGTTGTGTTTGCCTTGGGTTTTTCATACGAATTACATGGAACTGGCTAAGGCTCAAATCCAGCTGGTTGACTGATCACTTCCTGATAGAATCAGCCCATAGGCTTTCATAAACTGCACATAAAACTTAATACCTTACTGGTTTAGATTTTTCAGCCATTCCTTACTTTTTCCTTCCAAAAAATGGACTCCAGGGCTTCTCCATCCTGCAAATGTCAGTGAATGGTGAGGAGCAACAGGATATAGAAGAAGAAAGTCTATCAGAATACACCCAGCATCATTTGAGGAGGTAGCTGCTATAGTATACAAAAAGCAGCAAGAATGACCATAGACTATCAATTCTAATGTGTCTGCTGACCATACAAAGCAAGAAGGGCTGGGGGTTTAATTAAGAATATTTGGGTTGAATAATATGAAGAACAGCCTGATTGTTAGATTAATTAGACCACAGAACAAATACTCTCCCAAAGGAAGAGGTGGAATTTCCATTGCTTGAAACATTATGACAAGACTGAACAAAAGTAAGGAGAATCCACAGCAGAATAACCACCTCATGACTTGGCAAAGTGGTACAGTAGACATTTATTAGCTATACTCCAACTTTAAGTTGTCAAAAAATGAAATTTGCATATTGAAAGAAAAGGACTGACTGGTCCTTTTGGAGGCTGGGCAAGAGAATACACAATTTCTGTAACACGAAAAGGAAACAACAACAATAACAAGATATTTGAGCTGAAGATGCATCACTGGACAAGAGCACGATATCTTGCTAAGTCTCTAATGGATTGGAGGGACTCACAAAAGCAGCGTCTAACACCTTCCAACTTTCTGCCAGGTGGAGGTGAGAATCTTCTCCCACTTCCCTCCAGCAAAAAGCCTAATTAGCCACACTTTTTATCAGGTGCAAATACATTCCCTGCCTTGAAAAAATGGTGGCAAAAGGTATCTACTTCTGCACACAGTGTTGATAAGGTGGCATTGAGCCTGGTCTCTTTCTGGGAATTTCTGAAAAAAAGAACGAACAACAACAAAAAAAAGGACTTCTGATTTCTTCTGCTATACTTCCCAGACATCAATCTGCTGGGTTTTCTGTCTAAATAAAACCCACCCTTGTTTAACCTGCATCCTATTTCCTTGCATCTTTTTATTAAACATCATTTCCTTTCTCTTTGCCCTTTTAAGCCTTGAAACCCACCTCTGCAATGCAGCACCTTCTTTACTTAACACAATGATCATATTCAGCTCCTCTGCAGCTGAATCCCTTAAAACCCCACCATCTATCAAGTAAAACCCAAACTTTTTATCCTGTTTGCCATGACAAAACCTCCTTCTACTTTTTGAAATATTTTGTTCAATGCAGCCCAACTGTTTCAAGAAGCCTATAAACTAAGTAGCTTATAAATATCATGCAATTTTAAGATGCATGCCTTATTCAAAGAAACCCTTGCAAATCTTATCATTGCTTACACTTATATTGCAGTCGTGCTTTGAAGCAAGTAAAATCATACTGAAACATAACAGATGCAACAAGAATATTCTTATTCTAACCATTTTTTGTAAACAGATCTCAGATTATGACCCAAGCTTCTTTCAAGCTTCTGATTATTTTGCCATCTAACTAATAATGTTCTAAAAATTCAAAAAGATATCATACATGATATCTGCTGCCCCTTCTATCAAAGAAAAGGGACATCAAATTTTCTGCAGAGAGGGGGAAAGGAAGGAAGTACTTCAAACAGCTTTCTATAAACTTATTTTTACTACCAGAGAAACTTATTTTTATTGGATAAGAATTTCAGTTACTAACCCAAAATATATGTGCTTTGCAAACCACGACTCAGATTAGAAGGATTTGTAAAAAACAGCATACTTGTCACACTGATGCACTTAGTAAATGCAAGCCTCCTATATTTGTATACAGTATTGTGGAAGAGAGGAATTGCTAAACAAATTACTGCATTTCACTACCCAGCAGGGTAATAACCATAGCAACATCTCATAGAAGAGGAGGAAGGTTGAGAAACTGTAGCTCTGGGATTAGATATTTGTAGACTCCATTTTGAAGAGAAAAATCTTTATTTAATTAAATGTTTATTTAATCTTGGAGGAAAAAAGTCTTGTGTCTCTATGATAGACCAGAAATTTTATACAGAAAGGTACATAACCTTGCTGAAATTATACAGTGCTATAGCCGTCTTTTACAGCATTTTACTAAAAAAAGAATAAAAATGAGGTACCATCTACACAGCGAGTAGCTGTGTAGATATTAATCAAGCATATAAAAGGATGAAGTAAATATACAAAGGTTAAACAATTCAGTTTTCGTATGTATCTCCTTCTGGAACTCAGCATCATGTAACATACGCATTTACTCATATGGTTATGAGCAGAGTCTAGCTCATTTTGTATTTCTTGGCTTAGAAGTCAATTATGCCCTTTAAAATTCATTCAATAAGCAGCTGGTCAATTTAAAAGGTGAGTTCAGAGTCGCATGGACAGACTGCAAAATCTAGGAGTTGAGGTTTGCCTCTGTTTTAGAAATGTCTGCCTGAAATTCTTCAGCTTTTTGACTGAAAAACCTTCCTGAATATTTCATTCCAAAGGCTCTTTGAGATATGCCAGTCCTTCCAATTGCAACTTACAAAGGGAAAGATGTGACAAAGCTGAATAAGCTATATTTGGATCGTGATGCCCAGAACCATAGAAAGTTGGAAGGGATCTCCAGAGGTCTCTAGTGCAAACTCCCATGCGAACCAAGTGCAGTTAAAGCAGGCTGTCAATGGTTGTGTCCAGCCAAGTCTTGAACACCTCCAGGAATGGACATTCTCTCTAGAGAACAGACAGATCAAAGAGCTTTTTCGGAAAAGCAGAAACTTCTAACAAAGGCTCATTTGACCAGAAAGTATTATAACAATCTAATTCAACTAGTTTTAAAATTGTGGAGTAACAATTCCAGCAAAACAGCACTTCTTCAGATTCCTTACAACATTCAATAAGAGCATCTGCATTTCAGATTGCTTCAAAACTGAACATCTGTTGCAAGTCTCCCAATTGCCCAGACATTCTCTGCTCATATAGAGTAGTTTTGGACTTCAAGGACTATACTTCATCCAGGTGAGCTTCCAGTAAAAGACATGCTCTGTGACAGCACTCAGTGCAGTTCACTTGCTCATGGGCATGAAGTCCACAGTACCAGACTAAAACCAGCCTGAAGTAAAACCCCAGAAATAATTACAGTGTGGATTTCGGGTCCTCAATGCCAATTGCTTTTCCCCGGACATTTGCTCATCTTGGTCCTCGCTACTGCCTGACTTCCTTTCTTTGTTTGACCTCACTAGAATATTGTGTCAGAGTTGTTATGGCAGTTGGCAATTCGTGAAGCTTTGTAGGTGTAGTTCATATTGCTGCTTAAGAACAATTAATATGTTTGACTTCAATGTCCTAAAATGTTGCGAGTTAGTTTCTATTAATTTTAAGAATTAGGTTTTGATTATAGTTACTTTTGGTTTTGTTTTCTTTTTAAATGGGTAGTTGGGGACAATTTCACCATGTTGTTAAGGGTATCCAAGCTAAAGGAGGTGGCACTACAGTATTTTTGGCATTCACATTTTTATCGTATAGTATGTGCAAAGTTGCTTACTCTTTGAAACTAGAATAAGTTACTGTCAATAAAGGGATTCAGTGCTGTGTGCTGAGTTCATTGCAAGTTTATCTTAATGCATCTTGATTAGTCTATCCTTGCCACAAACAAATATAAGAAATAAAGTTCTTATTGTGAATGTTTCACATATTCACATATGTTTCAAAGCACTAAAATCTATAGTCAAACCATGATATATAAAGCACAAAGTGATGTGTCAGCAGCAGACAAAAGTATCAGAGCATTTACCAAAAGGTGTTATTAACTTATTATTTGACACAGATGGTTTCTTAATATTTTATGCTTATAAAGCTACTCTAGATGGTACATTTCCATTACAGCTGATCTTCCCAGTTATGCTCAGTGATCATTTTCAGATGCTTATAATCTGTTCACTATGAAAGGTATAGTAGGCATCTAAAATATGCATAAAATCCATTTTTGCCATGTTTTTTGATGCACATGTACTTTAATACAAAACAGAAAATGTATTGATCTTAAGATTATACAGTACATTGTGCACAGAAAAACATTACATGCTAGATATCATTGTGGAATTAAAATAGAAGATTTTTTTTTCCATTTTTTAGTGCGGAGAACATAAGGGGGAAAAATTGCATGCCATTTCCCCCCTCTTCCTATGTGAAGCAATGAAATCTATGAGGTACCTGACATATCTAGCAAATTCACTGAGTTTGCTAATTGTATTGACTATATGCAAATGATTCAGAAAAGAAAGTCTGATTTAGTCCTTTCTGGAATTCTCCATCATGGAAATAACTAGATACTCCTTTGCAGATGCAGGCAAGAAGTAAGAGAAGGAAGAACAGATAGCCAATATCCACCAGAGACATTTTTTAATTATATTTCATGTGACAAATATGTTTAATGTGTAATTCACATAAAGCACTGAAAAAACCTATACTCCTATGACATAGATCTTCAGCTTTTACGGACATCATCTACTGTGTTCTCCTAAAACTGAAAAACTACAAGTAATGGTCAAAATCGGTGTGTTCTCAGCAGCCTTTCAGTAGTAATTTTGCCAACTCCTTTACCAATCTAATTTAACTTTGTCTTACAAAAACTTCAATGGGAAAGGGAATGGAATTGTTCTGAGACAAAAAAACTCTAAATTATGCGCTTATAAATGGGAAATCAGCTTGTATAACCTTTTGCTAGCAATAGCAAGATCCTGAAATTAAAGGCTTAAAGTGAAAACATCGGTCCTGCTTTTTGCATCCAGACTTTGAAAAATTTTCTCTGTAACATATGACATTAGCTTCTATTAGATAATCTGATGTTGGGTCATAGGTGGCAGTAGTCAACAGAAAAATACCTTCAAAATAAACCAAACAAACCCACCCCGCCTTAAAACATGTGTAGATCAGCAATATAATTCTCAGTCACACTATTTTTTCTCATACAAGTGGACTTTTACAAATATTTTTGCTTCAGCCTTTTTTTTTTTTTCAGTTTCCTCTATGATATAAAGCCACCTCAGTAGCATCCTCAGAAGACTCATGTTCCACAGCCAAAGAGGGAAAACACACCCAAATGAAACACTAAAAGCTGCTAAGAAGGAAAGAAAGGAAAGAATCTCCCAAGAGAAACACAATAGAAAACTTCTACGTATCTTTAGTGTGAGGATACAAACAGATCACAGGATTTAACCTGTCACATCACGTGCATTGCCTAAATTCGCCTGTAGGATTCATCCCTCCCAAACCCTTTTCCATTTCTTCAGAAATCACTTAGCTCACACATTTCACTGAAGCCCAAACAGGTCTCCAGTTGCCTGTGAGAGAGGAAATTAGTTCCTCAGTATCATCAGACTGCCATGATAGCAACCCTTCTGCTATTTACCCATAAGAGTCACCACAAGAAAAAATTTGACAATCACGTTGAACAGAGGGAATATGACTAAATAAAACCCAAGGCTTCATGAATGTAGAATTCAATATACTTTGAATAAGCGAAAAGAATTGCCAGACCTCCAACGGGCAGATCTCCGACTCACACATTTTACTGGTAAAGAGAGGAAAGTGTAATGAAAAAGAAGAACCAGGACTTCCTTTACTAAAAAGGACAGTTAAAGACAGATTATCCGAGTATGCGGGTGAAACAGCAGATCATCAAAATGTCACTTCCCAAACCACAAATTCATTTATTTTTTTTTGCTTCAAAGGCCAGAAATTAGAAAATGGTTTTAATTACCAAGGACAAGCAGAAAAGAATAGCACAAGTACATACATGAAGTGAAAGAAGAAAATGGGGAAGGCCAACAAGTTTAATCTCTTTTTTGCTTCAGTCTGCACTAGTGACATAATTGCAAGCAGGCTGCCAGTACAGCTAACACCAATCAGTCAGGGCAAAATAGAATCTCTCTAAAATATAGAAAGAACAATCTAGGACTATTTAGATAAGTTAAATATTTTCAAAACAGCTAGAGTGGATATAGTTAATTAGAGATCTGACTGATCTGTCAAATTTAATTATCATTTATAACTCATGACAATGGTGAAGTATTGGACAGACAGAAAAGGGAAAATGTTGTGCCTATCTGCATTTATATAACAGGAAGGGAAAATTAGGGTCAGACAATTACAGATAAGTCTGTTTACTTTCCTAGAAAAATATTGAGACAAATAATCAAACTAGTTGAAAGCTTCTAGGTGATGAGAAACAGAATAGATTTGTCAAAAAGCAAAAAGCTGACACCAGAAATACATTTAACTTCCACATTTAACAACAGCCACCAAGGCTGTTGAGGCCCTGTGACCTTGATTAATCTAATACTGATGCAGTACTAATACAGGATGAAAAACAACTTTCTACATTCGCTAAGTGTCCACCATTAGACAGAGCTCATCAAGTCAGGTTCCCTCACTGTCTGCACTGGTTCTCATATTGTTAGATGTTTGCAGGTATAGGATTATAGACAGTCCACATTTTACTGTGAAGATGATACAGGAGTGAAGGAAGTTCTACAAGAATACAAAAGCAGTCAGAACAAAACATACTCCCTGCAAAACTTCCCCAGAAAAGTATAACTAATTGGAGAAGTGATCTAGAAAAGTGAAGGCAATTCAAAAGGAACAAAGAAATTTAGAAGCACGAAGAAAATACAGTGAAATGTCAGATAACTAGGAATCCTGAAGACTTGATCAGAAGGTTATAGCAGATCATAAGTTGTTTATGACTCAGTGAATGTCATGCACTTACAACAAAGGGAACAATAAAAGGCATAAAAGTATGCTGGGAGGCATAAAAGTATGCTATGTTCCAGAAATAACAGTTCATCTAGATATCACCTGAAATATTGCATCTGTTTTGATAGTGATGTTCAAGAAAAAGTTGAAGAATTTTCCAAAATAATTAAAAAAAAGAGACAAAAAAATTATCAAAGGTCTTAAATTTGTCCTACAAGAAGAGCTTAAATAAACTGTTGATGCTTAGTCTACAGCAAAAGCAGAGCCTGAGAGGAGATTTGATAATAGTCTTAATGTACTAAAAGGAAGGAAAGAATCTGTTCACCATTTTTACTTGGGATACCACAAGAATTAATGAGCTTAACTTACAGCTAAGGAGATTTAGGTTAGATATTAGGAAAATCTTTCTAATTGTAAGAACACTTAAGCTCAGGATAGATTTCCCTGAGGATGCTGCAAAGACTTCAGAACTGGAGATCTTTAAGAGCAGTTATGTACTCTGCCAGAGATGAAAAAAGTACAGTTGATCCTGCTTTGAAGCAGTATGACAGACAAGATGACAAAGATCTCTACCCGCTCTTCTTCCTCTAAAGTAGAAAATTGATTTCCTGAGTAGGATCTCAAATGGACTGAGGTGAGTTTAATTTGATGCATAAATTTCAATTACCTACAGTGAAGGAAATAAGAAATCCTAACATGCCAATTTTTACTTTGGGAAAGATAAGATGTCCAGGAAATTTAAAACAAATGGAAGAATATAATTTCCTAGTGGTCAGCTAAAGACATTAAATAAGTGGTCTTCCTACTTTGCCTAAACTGCTTTCACACTTGTAGTTTCATAGTGTTTCGTGTAGTCTCTCTCCTCATATTTTTAAAAGCCCATTGTTCATGACCTTTCCTCTCTATAGCATCTGTCTGGCTACCAAACACATCATACATACAGCACAATCCCAAATAGGAATTTACAAAGCTACTGCTTTTCCTTTTCATGGGATAAAATTTGTGACGATAGTAAAGTGTTTAGCATCATCTTAATTACTGTGCTGACTTAATTATTATTTTTTTTTACTCAACTTCATGTCTATTTCCTATCTGCATTTTGTTAGGAACAGTGAGAGCAATACCTCCCTATTGCCCTCCCACCCTCCCCCCCGACCAAATTCTATCAAAAATTATTGAAGAAAGTTTGAAACATCTCTTACCCATATTCAGGTTATAAATTCACTGGACCACCCCTAGAAATTTCTCCTGTCTGAGCAGTATTATCCTCCTGTTATAACAAACTTCCTTCTGATCTGCATTAGCCCGGAAGATTTCAACTGCCTCGGTGGTCCTTAGGTTGAAATTTGGTAAAAAGGTATCTAAACTACCAGCCATTGATTGATAACAAATGTATTACTGCTGGGTAAGTACACAGACATAACATCCAACAGCATACATCATCTAAACTGTTTTTAAAATACGTTTCCTTTAGGAGAAATTATAATAATTGGGGGCATACAAAGCTGCCACCTAGTCTTCTAACTGAAGATGAGAAATCAGCCTATATAAAAATCTAACCTAAGTCTTCATAAGACAGGGATGAAACTTAAACTGAATATTCTTTTGATGCTAGAAAAAGCTCTGACACCACAGAAAATCTATTTTGACAACTGTAGGAGTTAAACTCTAATTTCAGATGCGTGGCTGTCAAAGAAAAAAAAAAAAACTGTTTCTATGCCTACAGAGATTAGAATCTGGCAGATGATCTAAAAACCCAGCTAAATATTCTTTTTACAGAGTCACCTCCTGGTCCCCTTATTCACATAAGGAGTCTTGCAGCATTCAAGAACAATAAGGGGGATTTGGCTCATCTTGCTTTTCTGTTCAATAACATGCTGTAAGATAAAATCAATACAGACAACCGCATATTAAACTGAAGGTCACTCATATGGCAGGTAACTACTTACACTACAACATCTCCTGACTATACATATCTCTGCTGCTAAGAATGACTGCTTTTGCAACTATTGGCAATTTTTGAGTGTCATTTTCCATGCCTGTCTTGAGGTATGGCAACAAGTAGTGGAGCATCCCACTATGATAGAACTTGCCCTTTGCACAGAAGAGTTTTGCATCTTCAAATATCAACATAGGCAATTTCTTGTGCCCTATGCTGTTACAACGCTTTGATGAGCAAGTTTTCCATTATCAGACTCTTGCCACAGGTCAAAAAACCCTTCCCATGATACACAGAAATATGAGGCACAGATTTCAAATAGAGGAAGGAATATATAGGCTGTAATCACAGCACAGTGGCTATACAAAACTGCTGGCTGAAAATGTATTTCTTTCCAAACATATTAGATGCCTAAATTTTTACTCAAGAAAACTTCAGTTTTACTCGAGAAATTTGGAAGTTTCAGAAAGATTAATTCATTTACAGAAGTGCTAGGTGTTTCCAGGCTTAACTGAACCTCAGATATTGATTCTGCTAAAGAACCGCAAGCTAATTAACCCAATAATCAAAATACTTCATTATGAATAATCCAAATTTCTTTGAAATTTTATCTTTTCATAGTATTTCTTATTGAGTATCAAAAAAATGAGGCACAAACTTTATTCTATGTTTTTCAAAATTTTGGCTTACGTATCATCTGAAATTTGATGTTGACGAATGCTGTACTAGCTTTTCAGTCTACCTAAAGCTGCTCAAGAATTAAACAAAAAGGTTTAAATAACAATAAATATGATTCTGAATACTAATGGTGAAAGAAAAAGATTTCTCGTATATGCAACCTGAGTAAAACCTATGTCAAAGTAGATACCTACAATATGATACATAATGCATATAGTTGATAAAGAAAAAGTTACACTAAAGAAGCTGCCATCCTCCGCTGTCAGTATTAAAACATGGAGCCAGCAGGAACGGGATTTAACAAAAGTATTATCTAATCCCACTATCTGCACAAAGACACTGTGATATTGTTAGTATCTCTGTTCTAATTTTTCAGGCTTTCATCAAACAATTTAAAAGTAGAACTATTTTTTAAAAAATAATGATCAAAACCACAGGCACACACAAGCCCAAAAACCCAAACCAAAACCACAAATCAACCAAAAATCACTTTTTTCCCCCAGGACATACCTATAGATGTATCTTCTTCTTAGAAAGCTTCCCCCTGCTTCTTTTTTTCCCCTCTAGCACCTTTCCAAAAACAAATGTATTATGCAAACCTGTGTGGGTTGATAAACAGCTGGTTTGTTGACATTCATTAGGCCACTTTAAAAGCAACTGTATTCTATAATCCCTTCCCCATATTATTTATATGAAAAGCCAAGATTAATTAAAAAAAAAAAATTAAAAAAAATGTCATCTAATACACATTTCAAAATACAGTGTGGGTTATGAAAATTTCCGGATGTAGAATGCAAAAGTCTAACCTAAAATGTCCCTACCCTTTCCAAATAAAATCAATCACTTGTGGAAGCTGAAACTGGTAATCTGTATGCTACATACATTTTTAGTTATTTTAGACTTCTTTGTTTTCTCAGGTACGTACTGACATTGGGTCTTTTTTTGAACTGACACTATAGCAATAACTATTTTAATCTCTCACTCTAGAGACAGAATTCAAACATCTTATTGCTTGTGACACTACATAGCATTCTTCATAAAAATAATTAAGTTGGTCAAAGAACTAAGTCAGCCAAACTTTGACATAACGCAGACATAACGCAGTTAGATGAAACTATATTTCATACCACTGCCTTCACCTAACAGCATGCCACCGTAGGAAGGCATCAAACACCAGTAAAAAAAAAATCAGAAGGATTTTAAGTGTGCTAGCATTTAGGTTCTGATCAAAACACAGGAGCATCATTCTTACTTGCATCTCAGCAGTTGTGTGGTGCATGCACAACATCTTCACTAAGAGGGCACATCAAGGATGGGAAGAGAGTCAATGTCAGTGTTTCACAGTCTTTCTAGATTTTGTGCAAATTGAGCATTTTTTCATTTATAATTGCCTTTTTGAACATTAGCACATGCAGTGACAATGCACCAAATGCTGGAATGAGAGAGGGACGTGCCAGAGCCAACAGAGGAGCAAAGCACAGAGTAATTGTCACACCCTGGCACTGGGATGCCCAGCAGGAAAGGGCAATCTATTCCTCTATGTCGAGAGCAGCAGGGGAAGATCCTAGTTCTCAATTTAATTTCCAATTATACTGTTTTCCCCAGTTGAGAGTGAAAACATATATAAAAAGATATTTAATTGGATCAAAATTCTCAGCCACAAACTAACTTCCTATCTCCTTTCCCAATTTAATAAGTCTAGATACACAGTATAAAAGGAGAAGCACTTGCATACGTACAAAGACCAAGTATAATCCTAAAGAGCGAAGAGTGCTGTAGAGAAGTAACACAGCCTTTGGCAATCTTCTCTGCATTATCTAACAGCTAAGTTCAAGTTTCAGCATGCCAGACCCATATGGCCACAGCTTTTCAAGATCTCAGTAAGCTCATGCTTCTGTCTTTGGCTACGCCTGCTCTGGAGCAGACTGTTTCTGCTACCTCTTTATGAAAGAGGGACTGTATTGGTATTTGTCTCCAAGATTAGCAATGACTCCAGTTGTTCCCTACTCCCGAGTCTTTGGGACTTATTTAAGGACACATATGACACTACTAAAGCAAATGTTTACCCTGAAAAGTGTTCATGAATCCATTTGCTTCATGTCAGATAGCTCAAAACTTATACAGATCCTGATCTATACACTGCTTTCTCCTCAATGTCTACATCACATTAGGATTTTTCTCAGTAATTGTTTTGGAAGAACTCTAGAAAGCCTCTCAGAAATCTTAGCCCCTTAAGGGGCTTGTCTATCCCAAACTACCATGAGCATTTCTTTGACTTTGGCTGATACTTCCCCCAGAGACACCCCTCTCCCTCCAGAACAATATGCCTTCAGGCGCACTAGACCTGGATTCCATTCACACTGGTGTTTCCAATGATGCAGTAAAGTCACCACATCAAAGTTTCACATATACAGATTCCCCAAATCATCACTAGTCAGATCAAATCCATACTTTCTTCTCTCTTCCTTTTCTCAGCTGTAGCTGTTGATTCAACACTGGTTCAGCACTCACAGGTTTTATTCTCTCATGTGTCAGCAACTCTCTACACCTGCAACACGTCTAAGTAAGGCATCGGGAGCAAGAGCAAGCACTAATGAAAGCTCAATCCCTCCTCCCATTCCTGCTGCCGCTACCTTGCCTCACCTCAGGTTTGTACAGAATATTGCCTCCAGCTTCTATGCAGCATATAGCCAGCATCTGCACATTTCAGTCCCTTTTTATTCTTACTTCCCCCCTCCCTCTCCTTTTAAGCAGCTGTGTTTCTGGAGTTTCCCTGGGGAAAATCTTAAACTTGAAAGGGCTTCTTAATAACCTTGCTCAGCCCTGCACACAGGAAATTAAGCCATTCTGCACATTCAGCATTTACCACTCTGTTCTGCAATCCAAAGTTCTTGTACATACATACAGTTTGTGGCCATTTGGGGATTGACTCCTTCACCTTAGAGAAGTGCAGGTGAATTTTCATTTCTGTGTGTGAACTCCTTGCCTAGAGATGCGGGTAATAGTTCATATATTGAATCCAAATGGCTCTAAATATATCAGAGCCTCTTTGCCTGGCTGTCAAAGAGATCTGCCAGACAAAACTCATACCAAGTGAAAACATAATTA
Organism: Chroicocephalus ridibundus; assembly: GCF_963924245.1. Classification (NCBI taxonomy): domain Eukaryota; kingdom Metazoa; phylum Chordata; class Aves; order Charadriiformes; family Laridae; genus Chroicocephalus; species Chroicocephalus ridibundus. The sequence goes on along the minus strand of NC_086291.1, from coordinate 43,450,999 downwards.
AGGGCCTTTGACTCTCAGATTATTCTCCACTTGATTAAGTGTAATGAGTGCCCCTTCTCTTTAAAAAAAAAAAAAAAAAAAAAGCAACTTATTCTTTCCCTCCCACCCACTCTTCTAGCCCACTGTGGTTTAGGGAATTCATTCATTAACCCCTCTTAGTTGTTTTCCCTCTAGTCTAAGGGGCTGATACTTAGGGACACAACCCTCCTTAATTTACATACCAAGACTGAGAAACTGGCTGTCTAATTTGGCTACATCCCAGGCAGCCAGTCTGCAAAAAGCACAGTCAAATTGCTCAGCTGCTCTGTGAGTTTAGGAAGCATGGTGCCTGGCACTCAGCACAGTGCTCGCAATAATTCCTGATCAGTCTGTCCATAAATCTTATGGAAGGCTTGGACCAAATACTTTTCTTCTTCTATATTAAGAAAATCAAAGACCAATGCTGATGTGTCTGCTCTCCCATTTAAATTCATGTTTCCCTGCACAAGTACAATTGCAGATAGAGAACCATGCTGCTTTCCTGACAGTTAACATACAAGAAGTATCTACAAATGCTGACACATCCCACATGTGAGACCAGGCACATTTTTTGGCTTCAAAAAGAGACATAACAGGTGCACAAAGCTTTTGCTTCCCCAAATTCTCCACACTCAAACACTCATCCAGCACTTCGCTACTCTAACTCTACTGCCACAGAGCCATCTTTCCCAGCTTCTAAAATGCCTGCATTAAAATAACATCTCTGCATTGACATTTCTGAGTGCAGCAGCCTGTTTCCCTCTGAAATCACCCATTCTTCCATTTCCCTCCTATGAAAGACTGAGTGACCCTTTCAAAACATGAGTACAGAAAGACAGGGTGCCGTGCACCCAGGCTATTTGTTGATCATACTGTACAGAACACATAAAATGACAAAGGCTGGCTTAACACACACATTTCAGTGAGGTTTCTACTAGTTGCAGCAGGCCACTGAAAACCTCTGTCTAAATTACTACCTATTGACATCTTCTAAACAAAAATCAGACAATTGTTTTAACCCCCCCTCTACCTCCTACACCTCCCTTCAAAGCTGCAGTAGAAAGCACTGGGTAAGAAGGCTGCGGCACAATGCCATAGCAAGCTCTGTTAATGCAGAGAGATGGATTTACTCCAAACTTTTTTCTTGCTTAAGCAGTTTCTCCAGCAGAGAGGCAGAGAAGGCTGGCAAGACCCCAGGAAGGGGAACTGGAAATTCTTTCTTCTACTTGTAGCAGAGACATGACCAGCTATATCTACCAGCACATGACTCAAAGATGAATTAAGCACCAATGTGCAACAAAAATACTTAAACACTTAAGTGAGCTGATCTGTGACTCCTACACAGTAAGGTCCCTCCATACAGTTGGCAATATGATTTTTTTTCAGTTAATTGATGTGAATCATATTCTAAAAAAAAAAAAAAAAAAAAAAAAAAAAAAAAAAAGACTGACAATTCTTAATAACTGCTTTGAAATAACTGGTTTTTTACAACTGTTTCACAAATATAAAAAATAGCCTACCATGCTAATTTTATTTTACTAGATCCTGTGGAATCAAAAAGAACGAGGCTGAAGAATTCCTGGGTAAGTAGATCCCAATGGTTTTAGAGGAGATTTATTACAAGAGGTTTACAAGCATCATGAAAAAGTTTAATACTCAATCTGACACAAAGAGACTGTATTGTTCTCCTCTGTCAGATAGTTGAATACATATCAACTTCAGCATCCACAAAATGAACAGAACTCAAAATCCGTACCTAGCCATTGATACTAACAGCTCTTGGCTTCTGATTTAAGACAATAGAAAAAGAAGGCAGGCAATTTAAAACTTTGCCCTAAAAAAAAAAAAAAATCATATTCTTTATCAGAGAGCAATGATGCTGGTGTACTGCAGTTACAGCATGTGAAGCGCATGGGACATATCTCTGTGCAAGGAGTTTGCTGAAAGGATTACTTAAATGATTAGAGGACTACAGATTGTGTTCAATATTCATAGCAGTGAGTTTCAATAATAATATCCAATGCACAACTAAATAAAGTCATAATCTGGCAAGCAGCATATACAGAAAGTACAAACTCAAAGTATCACATTAATGACAAAGCCTATTATCAAACCCCTTTTCACTAGTGAGTGTTTTGGAGCATTCACAAATCCAAACTCCAAGTGAAAAGTGTTCCTTTTCAGTCTTGACAAGCTTCCCCTACAACAGAACTACCAACACCGTTACTACAGACAGATACTTGTTCCCCACAAAAACAGCAATCAAAAATTGTTTACAGAGAGGGAAAAAGTTCTACATTTGTTTTCATTCTGTACTAAAAAATACTTAGGATCACTGAGAGAAGAGCCTGGCATAGCTTGCTGCAGAGCCAGCAGTCACCACTAACCCAAGTGTTCTTCTAACGTTCTCTGAGACACTACATCTGCTGAAAGGCAAGTGCCTGCACAACTGCTGCTGCTGTATAATTAAATTATATATAAGCACCTCCTTTGAGTCATGGGATTTCCCTTGCTCTCCAGGAAAGCTGAGGATTTTATAAGCACAGAAAATTCCTATCTTCTGCCAGGTGGATCCAGCAACAAAATTTCAAATGCAAAGCTGTAGCTTCCTTCACAGATTTGGCATTTTTGTTTCACTTATTTACTTTTAAATAAAACATTTTTCTTGAAATATTACTTAAAATAAAGAAGAATTAATCAGTTCAGCCATCAAGTGCAAGTTGTACATACTCTTTACACTGCAAAGGAGGGATTAAAATGTTAAGTTACCATGGCTACCTTTATATCACAAGGCAAGGAAAACTTCCACTTAAGATTAAGAAAGAAACAAGCCACTGTTAATTTTTTTTCCCCCCCCAGTATTTTCAGAAGGAAAGTCTGCTTATATAGAAGCAACTATGTGTTGGTCCAAATATTTTTTTCTTGTGTTACACAATTTGGGTTTTTTTGGTGACAATTATCTACTACTTGCATTCATAAGTAATGATTTTCACAAAGCACTGAATTCTTCAAGTTTGTTCAGATCTTTGAGACTAAGAAAAACACGATGGAAGGAACTGCTTTAACACTGCTGTAATTGCAGCTCTGCAGTTTTAGACTGAGGTTTTTTCAAAACAGCACATTTTGCAGTTGTTTCCCCAACAAGAAAAAAAATGTAAAATTGTAGAGGCACTTTAAAAGGAAGGTGAAGTAAAGTTATTAGAGGAAAATGGATATTTGTTGATTGTACCACAAGGAACAGTAATTTTCCATTAAAGTTTCTTGAATACTATGAACTTTTATCAATATAATAGACCTGATTCAATACGCAAAAATTGTGGAAACATGGGCAGATGCTAACATTTAAAGTGACGAAGGCCACACGCTTGACAGGAATGTGGTCATATTTATGCAGGTTTTTTTTTAGTGTCTTAAATTAATTTTTCCTACTGAGTATAAATCTGGGAACATAGTAAAACAAGTAGAAGGCCCTTAAAGAATGAATTATCATATGCCAGCTTGATTCCTTATGTTGACTCTCTGAATTCATTATTAGTGATCTAAAAGAATAATTATTTTTTAAAAATAATTTTAAACTGTTATACCACAATCACACATAACCCTAAAGACTTGTGCATTCATCCTGAAAAGGAAGAGAAAGAAACAACAAAGGCAAACAACTTTTCTGCTCTGCAATAAGGTATATGCTCAGGTCCTACTGGGCTACGTGGCATTTCAAAAACCTAAACTGGTGAGAGTTAAGCATCAGTAGAGAAGCTAAAGCAACAATGCAAGAGCTAGAAAGAAGCAGGAATCAAGGCTAACTTGGTGATGATGGCTAGAGAACCTCTTACTCATCAGAAAGCAAGCTTTGAAATCTCTGTGATCTGTGAAACACAGCATGTGAACCATCACGGACAAGAGCTGCAAGGGCAATTACATGAGGAAGTTTTGACTTTTCGAAGTATAAAATTGGGAAAGTATGTTTGTTTGTTTTTTCTGTTGTGTTTGAAAACTGGGATCAGAGCAGATGTTCATATTCCAGTTGTACCGCTTTTCATCATATGAACCAAGTAAAAACTTTTTTGCTAAGGAACTAAATGCTTCAAATTTAACATGAAAAAATCCATTGTTATTAAAAAACGGAGGGCACAAAGTCTCATTAAAAGGGCTTTTTCCCCTTTCTCTTGTGCTTTTAAATGACAGCATAATAGCTTCCAAATAAATGAAGAAAACACATTTCCTAGGAGCTACAATTGAAAAGACTATATGTTATGATTGATGGCCAATTCTTTCCAAAGCTTCAGCAGAGGGTTATGACATCCATTTTTGCAAATCCCATACACCACCGATGCAGAAACACAAAAACACTTACTAGATGCCATACAAGAACAGTCCAGCCAACAGAACTTAAATCATAATAAACTATGGAAATGTACTGTCATTTTAATAAATACATTAAATAACATGTAAGGAGACTTTCTCAAACATTACAAGTGTTTTAGTGGTAATAAAAGATCAGAGTCAAGATAAAAATCACATAAAGACTCCATTTGTTTTTCTGAGGTATTAAAAACACATTATTAGAACTGAAAGGATCTGAGAGAACAACTGATCTCTCACTTTTGTATTTTTCATTTACTTTATGTGTTACATTTATTTTAAGCATGAAACCTTTTTTTTCCCTCTTATCTGTTTCTTTTATAGTTGAGACTGCTAGCCAAATGTTGTTAGGTGATTCACATATTTAATAAACATTTTCTCTCTCTAAATTGTTGCCAGTTACATATGCAAACTGCACAAAGTGTAATGAAGTAACATTAAAATATACAGAAATTAAGCCAATGCTCAAAGCTGTGCAGTATTGGAAAAGCAGACTCTACAGTTCAAGCTCTCTCTGCTGCCTCACAAAAGGAACCATCTCCTCCACCTTCTGAAGAACTCCTCTACAGACGTTCAAAGTATAGTCACAGTCACAGTTTTATAAGACAACCCCTACAAGCATTCACACAGGGAATACTTTCCATCGTACGTAGTATTGCAAAGATAGGATTTGTAACTGGGATATTTAAAAAAAAAAAAAAAAAAAGGAGAAGACTAAAAGTCTTTCTCCAGGAACACTTGGAATACCTACTGGGCTCTCAAAAGAGCAGAGTTTTCCAGGCTGGTTGCTTTGTTGTTTATTCTGTTATGAAGATGATACTATTCTACTTTCAGTACAATTAAATAAGGACAAGCGTGCCTGTACACATTTTTAAGTTACTAATACCCATAGAAAAAACTTACAGGGGAATCAAGTTGCTGCTTACCATATATGCAAAATATCAGATAAAGAGCTGGTCTTCTTGAGGAGCCGCTCCAGCTCCTGCAATTTAACACTCAAGCAATTACCCATAACTGGCAGAATTTTCCAAAGATATAAGATAGATATAAGGTTTTGAAAAGAAAACGAAAAAAACCTACACTAAACAAGGAAAAAAAAATGTATATAAATGGTGCCATAAACATGATGGAACTTTTGTGGAAAACAAAGCTTTCCAGGCCATTGAGAAACACAAACTGGAAAGTGTGATACAGAGAAAACTAAGAATATTTGTATACTAGCACATAACTTCAGCAAAAGTTATACAGTACTTCGGAAAAGTTTGGGTAGCCTTCTTGTGAAAATCAGGAGTTAGGAGATGATGATACCTCTAGCCAAATTTGTAAGTCTTGGACATGAGTCCTCAAAACTCTTGACTGTTTCACTGAAGCGCTACTTCTGGAGAAGCAAGACCTCTTGTACATTTGTTTGAAGTAGGCGTGCTAAGTGCTAGAAGTCCAGTTCCCTGAAAAATTCAGTAACAAAGAATTATGAAAAGCTCTTCTGAATTTCAGTTCATTTGAATACTTCATGCTTACACAAATCCCCTCCAAGATTAAGATAATCATATTAAAGCCTCTATGAATATAGCCAATAGGGATCACAGCAAGTCTGAGTTACTATCAGATAATTCTTTCATCATGAAACATATAAAAATAAAAACTGTTTAAGTTTTCAGCTGAGATGCTTTTAAGAAATTAAGATGCCATTAGAGATGAACAGATGAAGAACCTTATTAACATTTAGCACATTGTGTAAAAACCTCTGTACTGAATAACACTGTCAAAGAATTGGGGGGGTATTTTTGCTTTTCTGTGGGGAGGGGGGCAGAGGGAAGGGGGTGGAAATGCGATGCTGATAAAATTTCCAACAATGTGAAAATTGCCTTGTGGAAAATGAAACTATGCTTTGGAGACTGTTAGAAATATTTTTCCAGCACCAAATTGAAATTTCTGGTCAAAATACAGATACATCCATAACAATGCTGTCCTCTCCATCTTTTCCAAATCACAAAAATGAAACATCAGGATAAAAATTCAGATCTTTCCTTCAAGAAAAACATACTGCAAAGAGATGAATCAGCTTCTTGGTGCATAGGACAAACTTATGCACTTCTTGTCCAACCTGTTCTTCATAAAAAATATGAACTCAAACTCTCATATGTCTCCCAGATCCTGCCTTTCTCTTAGGATAAGGCACAATTCCCCAAATTCTCCACAGACTACTAGAATTTTCGTAAATGGGAACACACACGTCACTGTTCCTGTTAACTGGAAAAAAAGTAGATGGACTCTATGAAGGTTCTAGCATCTCAACAGATAGGCTTTAATATTTTCAAGAGAGGGAAAACCTCCTAATCCTGGCGGTCATTTTCATTTGTGCCTTGGGCGAGACATCTTTTACTTTATTTAATAAGATAGCTTAATACTTGCATTAAAGATATTCTATTCATATTAAACATTGCTCATTAATGAAATCAATATATCACTGTGATATCAATATATCCCCACAGTGACATCGCCCCATGGCTGCAGGCTCCCAGGGAGCTGCTGGCCCTCACTGCTCCACAGCAATACTTAACTAGGACTTTTGGTTTATATGGAATCATTTATCTGAGTGATATTACCGAAACAACGAAATTGTTCATGTTGGGACTAAACAACGTAGTCATAACCTTCAACTTCAGAAGAGTTTAGAGGTAAAGTTTAAGAGACCAAGTCAAATCAGACATGTAAGTGGTCTTGAGAGGCTCGAATGCATTCAACAATGAGGATAATACGGATTTGGACCCTAAAGGGAACCATTTGCAAGATGTACTTATAATATTAAACTTCTCTACTTATACAATCACCTCACATGCAGCATTAAAAAAAAAGAAAAAAAGATATAGCCACAAGTGTCAGACCAGAATAGGGATGCCAGAAGAAAAGCATGCAGATGTCATGAGCCTAAATTCATTTGAACTGAGGTTTCTTCAAATCCTACAGTTGCTTTCATCCTAAGCTATATTTCTAGAAATTTTTTCCTTTTGGATGTATTGAGAAGGCAAGAGGGAAAAATGGACGTATCTTCACAAAAAGCTCTCTGCTCCTCTCTGAAATTCAATTAAAAAAAAAAAAAAATCACTCCCACCCCCAAATCCTCCAACTGTAAACCAAGGGCGTCTATGTTTATCTTCATCTGGAGAGTCTGTGTTCACTCCAGCATATGGCGCTGTCTCAGTTTGGTTTTGGTGGTAGAGATGGCTAATCTCAAATCTTACGGCAGCCAGCACAGAATTACATCTCTCTGCTGCGTCTGATGTCTGGTGCTTCAGTGATTTGCTGCAGAAAAGCAATATTTTTGAACCATAGACTGGTACAAACTCCTTTCAGAGAAGGAAAGGCAAAAAACACACTCCGTCAGCCATGAAGTTTTGCCTCTCTTTCCAAAAGAAATTGCCTCTGGGGATAGTGTCTCATTTCCTTTTTCACTCAGTTTGCTGGAAGCTGGACAGCCATGGCTTTGCATAGTTTTAGTGGATTGCTCATCTAACTCACCTCATTCAGAAGTATTTCTAATTAGTCCCAACAGAGGATTCTCATCTAGTTTTCCCCACTTTTAATTCAATTTCCTTGTTGGAAATCAGGACTATGGGATTCAAAGTTATTAAATATAGTATTTCCTGAAATGTTCCTGGAATTAGTACTCCAGGAACCAGGATGTTTACAGGATTTATGAAGTTTGGACCTTTAAAGGAGTATTTATTTGATACTGAGTACATCATGAAGCTTGCAGCAGCCATAAGTCAGTAAAAGAGTATAAATCTTTCAAGCTTAAGATGGAGCCTTGGACGAAAGAGCCTCCAGGGCCTCAGTAGAAACTCTAACTCTGCTCTTCCCTGGTATGGTCCTGATCTCTAAACAAAGCGAACTAAAAATATGCTGCAAAGTGACATGGAATCACCTTCTCCACCCAGGCCTGTCTTTACTACTTATGTACTCCAAGAGTCAACAGGAGGACTCCTCAGGTCAACAAGAACAGGCCCCATGATTTTGTTTCAAATAGTCTCTCCTTGTACTTGTGGGAAGACCTGCGAGTCCCTGTGCTAGACTGCAAGATAAATTAAAAAGCATCTCCTCCCATCCAGTTTCTCTATTCCTTTCGACATCATTAAAAACAAATATACAATAGTAGGGATGTCTATTCCCTTTAACAAGAGAATCTTCCTGAAGTGGTTTACTCTCTTCAGATCTTGATTCACTCTTTCCTTTTAAGTCAAATGCTCTTCTACTAGTTTTCCCATGCTTCCTTCCTGCAGCCCAGAGTAACTGAAGAGGAAAACAGCACACAGGAAAATGAAAAAACTGAGGGATGTGATATTAGCTATAACGATATTAGAGAGCTTCTCATATTCTTCACATGGAAAGTAGGCTCTTGTGCATTTACCACAAAAGCAGGAACAATAAAAAAAAAAAAAAAGAGAAATCACAATATGATTTCCCACCTCCTAATCAGATGATCACCTGTCAGTTCAGGAGCTCGGCTGGAATCGCATGCGTTTGCAATTCCTACAGCTGACAGGAAGTTCGTTAGAAATCCAACGGCTTGAAAGTAGCATAATCAGCTTCAGGGACCACCAATATAATCATTTTGAAAAAGAGGAAAATATTTATTTTTGCCTTTCTAAAAAATTCAACAAAGACAACAAGCTTAGGCAGCATTCTGACCATCAGATGATAAACCAGTTTTCAGCTGCCGTGGAAAGGTAATGAGGACCTGCTGTTGACACAGTTGTGGAGGAAAGATTCACTATGCATTTTTTATTCCTACTGCAATGGCAGAAACTGGATGCTGTTTATTATTATTTGTGACAGTGTTTCATGCAGAACAGCAGGTCCTCATTAAGAAGCCACATTTACCACAAACATCCACCTCTCTTATACAGAGATCAAGTTACAATTTGAGCTCACAGCACATAAAAATCTACTTTCTCTTTTTCAGGAGGCAAAAGACAATCAGAAGGAATTAGCATACACAATGCTAGCAGAGGCAAATTTTATTCTTTTAAAATTATATCTTTTTAACTTCAGTAACACAGAGGATGACCATACAATTAGGAAAGTTTGCCTACCTGCTTTTCACTCAGGCCTTAAATGGAGCAGGAGAGGGCTCAGTAAAATAGTAGAAGTCTTAGAAATCTGTGCTCCTTCAAAAGCACAAACATATAAGCCCCTCTTCAAACAAAGATTCAAAATTACCTAATAAAGTTAATTTTATAATTAAATACAGACCAAGATTCAGGGCTGTTTATAAGTTGCAGATGTCAGTCACTAAATGAGAGCATATGGGATAACCCCTACGCGATATGGATATTCCCACTAACAAAATTGTCAGAAAATGTTAGTATTTAATGGTTAAAAATCTCATACAACAGGAGGCAGGGTGCAGTGGAGGAGAATATGCGAGAGATTTGAATTTCTCCTCATTCCAGGAATAAGCACAGAGGCTTTCAAGAGAAAAGTAATTAACTAAAAATCCTTGCATTTCCTTGGTAATAAACCTGTCTTACATAACAAAACCATTGCAACTCCAGCAAATTGTAGTTGAACAGTTAACACCACCACACTTACCCAAGTTAAATGAAACCCAGAAAGGGGACTAGGTTAATGGGCATGTTTTGCTTCCAGGAAGAAAGAAAAAAAAAAAAAAAAAAAAAGAGAGGAAAGAAAAGGAAAAAAACCTACTGTGCTACTTTTTGAGACTGAGATCTGAGTACTTTGTAATTCAGATGTATGACTCTACCTCTCCTTCCTGCCTATGCTTTATTTTATCACAAGTATTTTACTCAGATTACTTGTAGAATATTCAAATAATACCTGAATGTGGATACATAGTGTTCAGAAAAAATGCCCTGATAATCTCTAATGATCTAATGACAGTTTCAATAATGCATCTTGTGCATACACTTCTAAGCAGCTGCACACCACCTTGCCCATGCACTGTTGCCTTCAGCAGAAGTGCTGCTAAAAGCCCTATATAACAACCGCTAAAAATATCATCTTTGGCTATGCTGTTTTATTAGGAGTTACCAAAGAATCACATGGTACTCTAACCTACTTACATTATACAAAATGGGTACACCATATTAACAAGGGACTAACAGGGCACCCGTCAGGCCTCACAAAATGGCACTGCCCCCACAAAATGGCGCCGGGGCCATTCCCGCCTTCGCACTGCACATGCACAGTGCCCCACCCCTTCCCAGTCGGGACGAACCATTCAGGGGGAGGGGGAGGGCAGCAGATGGGGCCACGCTGAGGGGAGACGGGGAGGGGGGGGAGACAGGAATCGGATGCCTGAGTGTGGCCGGCAGGTGGAGGGAGGTCATCCTCCCCCTCTGCTCTGCCCTGGGGAGGCCGCATCTGGAGTGCTGTGTCCAGTTCTGGGCTCCGTGGTTCAAGAAGGACAGGGAACTGCTGGAGAGGGGACAGCAAAGGGCTACAAAGATGATTAGGGGACTGGAACATCTCTCTTATGAAGAAAGGCTGAGGGATTTGGGTCTCTTCAGTCTGGAAAAAAGACGGCAGAAGGGGCACCTTATCGACACTTATAAATACTTAAAGGGTGGGTGTCAGGAGGATGGGGCCCTTTTCAGTGGTGCCCAGTGACAGAACAAGGGGCAACAGGCACAAACTTGAGCATAGGAGGTTCCACCTAAACATGAGGAGAACCTTCTTTCCTTTGAGGGAGGCAGAGCCCTGGCACAGGCTGCCCACAGGGGTGGTGGAGTCTCCGTCTCTGGAGACATTCCAAACCCGCCTGGACGCGTTCCTGTGCCACCTGCTCTGGGTGACCCTGCTCTGGCAGGGGGTTGGACTAGATGATCTCCAGAGGTCCCTTCCAACCCCGACCATTCTGTGATTCTGTGACTGTAACTCTCTCCAATTTGTAGGCTTTTTGTACTCCTGAAGGTAGCAGCATCAGTGTCAAAGAGTAAAAAAGTAATTTATATTCCAGAATTGTGTTTTCAAATAAACAGAAGAACAGCACAAGCAAAAACGTTATGGCCACATCTAACAGTGCCAAATGGTTTGAACAGGGCATATATCTGTAATTGTGGAAAGTCATTTCCTCATAAAGACAGCATAATTTAACATGTAGCTCAGCAAATAATGAAGAAAATCAAATCTGTTAAATAGTAATTAACTTGCAATTAACTCAAATTAGTCAAGAGTCATGTACACAATGGGTGATGGAGTCCATAGTGTATTGGAGCAAGAGTAATTGCCATATAAAGCTGAAATTGAGGAGAAGTTCGGAAGAGTAAGTATAGTTAGTAAGAATTTCTCCAAGTTGAACATAAGGATTGAAAACAAAGAGTGAAGCCCTAGTAGGTTTGAGAAAATGACTCAATGGATTAAGGACAGAAAACAAACAATTACTGGGAAAAGATAAGATACATAAAGTAGCCCAGAAATTGAGACAACCAACCAAAGAAATCAGCGCAGATTACAAGAGCTTTGTATGGGATGAAAACCCATAAGAGGATCTGTCTGATTAAGAGTGATGTCAGAAAATATCTAAAATGAAGAATTTCTGTCATTCATTAGAAGAAACTCATGAAAACTTGTATGGTATTCCACCTTGAGAGACAGTCCTGAAAATCACCACTGACCTGGTTTCAAGGGGAAGAACAGAATAGATGGTTTACAAGCAGTTTGTTACAGAAGATCTAAAAGGTGGCACTGGCATGCAGGATAAATCAGCAGCAGTATAATTGGTATAACATGGGATGAAAAGGTACCGATATAACAAAAGACAACTGCAAATCACCAGAATTACTCAAGAGATATTGCAATTCAAGGTTGCAGGGGAAGGAAAGACACATTATCACTGGAATGGGAGGAACAGGGACACGTTATCTCATGTGAACCTGCCCTTTAAACTTTGGAAAGAATCACTAAGGATTAGTAACAGATTATTTGTGCAAGTATTGGGGAAGTGCCTTTTATTTCTCTACAAGGCTTTGGAGACCTAGCAAGATATAGTAAAATAGAAATGTAAAACATATCTTAAATATACTAAGATGACAATGGCTACAAATTGCTAGGAAGAGCGAAGAACTGCGAAGACAAAGCATGATAATAACAACAGATTTTATTTTGTCCCCATATAGCAGAATTTGGCTACATATCATGTTTGATGCACACATCAAACCACAAAGAATAGGTTTTTGGAACAGCTAATGAAAAAACTCACAAGATGAGAAGCAATTCTGAATCAGATTAAGATTTAAGATGAAGTTGTCCAAGAAAAGCTCTGGAATAGACGCTACTCCACACTCAGATACAAAACTGCTTGTATGAAAGGGTAAAAAAAAAGCAAAAAGAAACCCAAAAGGAAACCCATGAGAGGTTTAACTTGAAAGGTTAGCTTGCCTAACTTGAAAAAGAAGAATGATACAAAAATGGAGAACCTAGTTAAAAATAAATTAAAAAGAATCAGCTAAAAATTTTAAAATATTCACATAAATATTTTAAAGCTTTCTTTTTATATAAACTGGCATAGAGACTCTTTAAAGGCACCACAGTAAAAGCTCAGTGTACATGTATATTACCTATCAAAAATAACTTTAAATGGGCCTCCAAAAAAAAGTCAGTGTGCTCAAATACCAGAGTAAAAGAGGCTATTAGGTATGAAAAGACATCCTTCAAAAAGCAGAAGTTGCATCCACCTGAGAAATTCGAAAATAACAAACTGACAAAATTAACTAGAATTGGAGGGTGGGGAGGGGGAAACAACAACCAAAAAAACCTACACAAAACCCACCAAAAAAGCACCATAACTTTTCAAGAAGTAACTTGCTAAAGACATAAAAATTAAAAATACCAAGAGTTTCAAATACCCACAAGAAGCAGCAAGCCTGTTTGAGCACATGGAACTAATGGATGTGGATGAAGAATATACAAGGAAGGCAAACTGAACGAATCCTACACATCCATGTTTGCCATAGAATTTAGTGGTATTTCCGGACTCGAGAGATTGTCCGTGTAGGGTGAGTAGAAAATACTTTCTCAAAATGACCTGTCAATAGAAAGCTTTTAGAATAAATGGATAGGATGAATGGAAACACATGGTATACACACAGTGGTTTCAAAGGAACTCAGATATAAAATCTGTGATTATCCAATTGTGCTCTGTAACCTACAATTTAAATTAGTGTTAACACCAGTAGAACAAAAGATAATAAGCACAGTACCAGGAGAACAGGGAATCTGACTTCCGGAATGGGTATATTGGTAGAAATTATAATGAAAGCCTAAAATGTTTACCTCATTGATTAAACATCAAAGACTTTTGGAAGAGTCAAGATCCTGGAGGGAAGCTGGGCCTCCCAGGTCTCTTGGTAAGAGCAATGAAAAAAGGGTGATCCAGTCAATACAGTGCACTTGTGTTCCCCCCCAGAAAATTCTGACATAGTCTTTCATTGAAGACTGTCATAGAATAGGAAGAAAGGTCCTCTTGTAAATTAATAACTGTTAAAACACTAGGAAACAAAGACTAGGAAATACCCTTATATGTATATCGTTATCTGCACAGATTTTCAGATAGGCTTTATAAAAGCAAACCCTACAGTAAAGTGTTCCTCATTATAAATCTCACTGTGGTGTTTAAAAGCAATTCTTACAGAAGCAAGCTACATGCTAACGCATCACTCTCTGGAAAGCGGCTGTACCTCCTCATCTATCATTGGTTATCTTCCAAAAGAAAATAAAAACTCAACCTAAAATAATAACAACGTAAAACCAGCATAAACTATTTCTGTCTGCACTACTGCTGAATGGAGGAGTCAGCTCTGGTTGTTTTTAAGAAGAAATTATGCTAATTTAAACAAGAAAGCTACAGTAAGAAATAAATTGTTGCACATTTTACTCAGAAACATCACATAACAAGGTCATTGTGGCTGAGGCAATTATTTTGGCAAATTGTTGCGGAGGGATAAGAGCTAATAACACAAGTTACAACTAGTGAATTGCACATATGTGTCTCAACGCTCAATGGATAAAGAAATTTATTTCTGTAAATTAGCAATACGATAAACAAGGCAGTATTCTATATAGTTATCATTGTTCAGGAATCAGCATTGCCAGGAGACGACACACTGTTATTCGAGGGACAGGTTTTTCTTGGTCTTGTTATATGAATTAAACACAGTATCAACTGATCACTCAAACAATGGCTATAGCAGAGCAACACCTGGAATTCCTCAGAGAATGGAACTACCATATCAGATAATCCTCTCTCTTAGGGCATCCCATAGAGAGGATGTGAGTCTATTAAGAAAAAAGCTATGATTATTTTTATTCACAAATAAAGCTGGCAACTTAGCAAAGGCCAATATTTAATTTCCAACAGCAAATACAGCACTTTCTTGTTTTACCCTGGATGTAAATGCAGAAACATGGAGCTCTGCATGAAGGCAATGCTGCCATCCCGGAGAGGACCCAGCCCCGGGCCTGGGAGCCCACGGTGCTCTGCACCTTCTCTTAGGACTAAATTGTCACCAGCACTGTGATTGCTCGCTAGGTTACTTTCATTGTGGGGGAAAAAAAAACAAAACAAAACATCAAAAAACTAAAGGAGTCATTTTTTTTAATTATTATTTTTTAAGGGAATGCAAGGATTTTTCAAACATTAGCAGCAGGAGGACTGGAGAATGAGCAGGTAAATATAGCTTTTCTCCCGGGAGGGAGCAAGCCAGTAGGTCAGCTCAGTTCCGCAAGCCTTCTGCTGATATGCAGCCTGAGAATGCGATTCTGACTAACAGAACCAGCAGCCCCATTTCATTAGGTTAAACCGTAACAAAGGAAGCTTGAGGCAATGATTGCACCATATCACTGCCCTACAGGTATGGTGAAGAAGAGACAACATGCAAGGCCAGGTCTCAGCATAGCTATTTTGCAGAGAAAGAAATGCACAGTGCTAGCTTGATCAACTCTGAAACACAGCTAGGAGAAAAAGGGAACCGAAAGGACTTCGACCACGACAAATGACAAAAATTTCATCTGTCTAAAGACTCTGGGAAAGGCATATAAAGTTTTAAAGCAGAAAAGAGTAAGACGAAGTAAAATGCTTGATCCACAGCTCAAGGGCAGACTGGAAACAATTCTTCTACCTCATGCAGGCATAAAATTGCTAGAAGGATGTTCTCATAAACAAAGTGCTGGAGGCCATGCCATCGTCCACCTCCTGTTTCTCTCTACATCTAAGGAAGCCAAGTACATCTCATAAAACAGAAGATGCACACATTTTGGGAATATCCCAGAGGCAAAAAGAAAGAAGAGTGAAACAGTAACAGCTTTCAGAGCTAGAGATACAGCTTCTTCTATTTAGGTTAAAAATCCTCTAGGGCCTGTTCCTGCTTCTGATTTCCACGTATTTGCTGGATTTTCCACAGCTTCATTATTCAAAGAAAATAGCTAGGTTTTACTAAGGTTGGCCACTGGGGGCAAAATTCAGCTGTAGCAGAAAGTCAGATGAAGGTATTTGCACCCTCCAAGTTCCAATCACACTCTCTGGGGCACCACTTAAGTGCCTATTAAACCCTCTGGGCTTGAACAGGATTTAAATGAGGGAACAGAGACCTAATCTTTTTTTTTTTTGCCCTGCAAAGTGTTTTACATTACAATTTATTCATCGTTAACGTTTATCTAGTTAATCATTGCAAACACTTTCACACTTTGTTTTGAAAAGGTCTAAATGCAGGTTGCTAATGTTTTAAACAAATCTTGATGCTTCCATTCCCATATATCAGCAGAACAAAAGGAACTAAACTGAAGGTGGAAAAATAACAGGACAACCTCAGAATAGAACTCAGTCAAGATTTAAAAGTAAAGAGTGGAAAACTGATAGAAAGACTGAAGGACTCCACATAAAGCAACTCTCTTGCCTTGTCACTGATATGTTAATGTAAAATAATAGTAGTAATAATAATAATAAAGTACTACTAATAATGATGTCTGTGAATAGCTCATCTGCACTGAACTAACACAGAGGTGTGCTCCTCTTTAGGCCAATGCAAACCTTATAAAATAAAAAAAAAGGTCAGTTTCATCCATTAATTTATTCACACAATTGCCCAAGATTTAGCTGACAAAAGCAGCCAAGTAGACCCTGATGTTTTTTTAATATCCATATGAAATGGCACTCAGACAGATTTAGTGCTTGATTTAAAGCAAACCGATGGGTAAGTTATACATTTAGATAGGGATGCTGGGGTAAGGTCAAACCACTATCATTAACATCCCAAGGAGGAAGGCTGATAATTACTAATGCTTAAAAGCACCAGCAGTCTACTGACTGCATGGATTTTCTCAGACTTTTGTTCAGCCAGTTTCTGAAGTAAAAAATAGCATTCAAAGACTTTTAGCTCATACAATGTAAGCCTCACTCATTAGTAATCCTTGGAGCTTGACTTCATTTGAGCCTGTTCTGGGTCTGGATGGCAATTAGTATTGCCCTCCAGGTAAGGGAGTGTAGATTTATTCCCCAAAGGTGGTTTAACTTCCTCAACCTACTTTAAAATTAGATTTACTCTGTTACAAATCGTAAGTGTTAAATGAGTAAAACTATTAAACAAGGAATACTGCTGGGCTAAATGGCTAAGCGTTTAATGGTTTACCACAGTATTACCATTTTTATGGTCTATTAAAACAATTGGAAGAATATCAGCAGTATGAAGAATCAAGTAATTTATATACAAGTTTGATAAAGTACCTTATGTTTGAGCAAAACGTGAGCTCATTTTCTTATACTTAAGAAAATTAGAGAAAGGGATATTTTAAAAGAAAAGGTTCCTTTAAAGCTGTCGTACATTTGTTTTAAACTAAATTCATAGAAGGATGTAAACCATATATCTTGTTGTCAAGATTTTGTTTGTTTGTGTTACGCAGCTTGTTATAACCAAAATGCAGATGGTCTAAACTGATATCACAAAACAAAACAGCTCAAATAAGATATTAAAAACATGACTCAAATTTAATTAATTTCTGTGCTGTGGGCTCATCTCTTCTCTTTTGCTCCCCTAGTTAACGTTGGCACCAAGGTCATCAATATATTGGATCACCCTACAGCATTCTGAGTCTTTGCACAACTGAAACGCAGAAATAAAAAAAGTCCTTAGTGCAGTGGCTTCCGAGAGTAGGGTCCGAGAAATCATAC
The DNA here is from genome assembly GCF_963924245.1 of Chroicocephalus ridibundus. Classification (NCBI taxonomy): domain Eukaryota; kingdom Metazoa; phylum Chordata; class Aves; order Charadriiformes; family Laridae; genus Chroicocephalus; species Chroicocephalus ridibundus. The sequence continues at coordinate 43,433,436 of NC_086291.1, read as the reverse complement.
AGCAAGCTACTACCAAAACTTCTGGCTACTAACAAAACTATTGTCGTGGCCCAAACCATGGCAATTTGGTTTATTTAGTCAGTTTATCACTTGCCCTTGACTAAACTTTCAAGTAAAACTGTCTTGTCCATTTTGTGGAAAATATCCCCAAGAAAAAAAACCCAAACAAACCTTGAAAAAAGAAAATGTCAAATTCCTTCCGTACTGACTTTGCAACAGAGAAAGAGTTTTGCAACTAAAAAGAGAAATGCTTGATTTGTTAACGAAGTTTGAGAAATGGCTCAAAGAAAAAGAAGTCATCTTTGATTTGCTTACCACAACAAAGTACCATAAAAAGTTACATACACTTTAGCTCCCTAAAAATTCAAAGCTTATACAGCTGCTTCAGGGATTTACTGGAGGCCAAACCCAATGCTAATAAGGATGGTAACGCCAATGCCTAAAACAAATGAGATAATTGCATATAAAAACACCTCTTTGAAAAAAACCTCAGGTCTGGTGAATATTGTCCTTAATAATCTCCCTCTTAAACAAACCTGGAAGTCTTTGCTTAGGCATGCAGAAACATTAACTGAAAAAATACAATTTCTACATCAAAGTAACAGCATTACCCAAAGAGCTCTCTGGAAGTTCACGTTCTGCTCAAATGTGCAGGTAGGTACACAGGGAAATACTGGGGCAGAAAGTACCACCAGATATGATTTTTTTTGAAACAAGAAGCATAGGGTTGAAGATATCCATGACAACAAAGAACTTCCTAATAGAGATCATCAACTACCTGGGTCACCACTGACAACAAAATTACCAGGAACAGAACAGATGGTTTGGCCTGTGGTCAGGCATTACCAGATTTCTAGTCAAAAAAGCAGTAATTGCAACAATTTAAAGGTAATTCTATAACTTTTTAAAAATACTTCCAATTTTCCTACTTTTGATTGGGTGCATTAAACACCTTTATAATACTATCTTAATCACCAATTACGTTGTACACAACATTCATCTTTGAACTGGTTGCTCTAAGCAATGTTAATCCATATGCGTGATGAGCCTTCAAACACTAATAGCCAACTCAAGACTTACCCACATCTTGGAACCCTTTTAAGCCCACAGAGCAAAATTCGCACAATATCAGAGTAGTATCTGAGCAACACTCAATTTGGCACAGAGAAACAAGCCCCAGCTGGGGAGAAAGGGATACAGAACATATAAAATGCTGTCACAGGACTGGATTGCAGGAACCAATATGTTAGTAGAAGTATTCAGTTCAACTGCTTCCTTAACATCACTGTGAATGTAAGAAGCCATCTCATTATTTGAAATTTGTGACCATTACCTGCAAGATTTTCACTCTGTTTTGCAAGTTGAGGGGAACAATACAGAATGCTTTGTGGCAGGTTAAAAGAAAGTATTGGCAGAAATCTCAGAGCTCCAAGAAATTTCCTCCTTTACTTTTTAAAATCAAGTTCTTTATTATCAATTTTCATCATCTTCTAACGCAAACAACATTTATCAAATACAGCTTTACCATTATTGGGAGTTAAAAGTTTAAAAAAAAATTAAAAAAGAAAATGGCAAGGAGAGTAAAACTCTTTTTTCTGCAATCATAGTGAGCAAAAACCAGCTTGGCCCCAATTCTTGCCATGCTCTTGTAAAATACTCATTAGTCAGTACCTGAAAATGATGATAACTAATATTTGTCAAGCTACACTAACTATTCTTAGTAAAATCAAAACAGCTAGGTCAGGAACCCAAGTTCTAGGCTAGTACAGTTGCTGCTCTTATTAATTTATATGTTAAAAAAAAAAAAAAAAAAAAAGGAGGGGCAGGGGAGAGCTGTTTTCTTTTCTTTGCCCCTATCCCAACAGGGGTTGGGATTTAGTAGTTGTAGTAGTGTGCTACTTTTTTAGTAGGGATACCATCAGTTGTGGGTTTTTTCCTGAATAACATTTATGCATGAATGTAAGTTCACCAGGTGACATAATCATATAGCCAGAATAGTGTATTTCAATTTTTAGATGGAGATGTAGATAAAAGCAGGGGGATAGGTTTTGGGGTTTTTTGCCTTTTTTTTCCCCCTCCCAAAATTCTTCAGTGTTATAGAATAAGTTCTATTTTGAAAGTCAAACCAGGTAGTTTGAATAAACTTAACCTGGCCTACCAGTGAAACTTATGAGCTTAGCTTACTTTTGAAAACAAAATGTCAATATGTGGGGACATTTTGCTTAGCTTACAGCAAAATACTAACATCTTTGGCCTATGTTCAAGAAAAAGAGTCTAGAAGTTCCTAAAGAAGAAGCAGCAGCAGCAAGTTACAGAGGCAAGTCTGAAGAATAAAATGATGGCAATGACAGAAGTTGCAAAGGAGAGAACCAAATTCAAGTGAAGCCAAAAAAAGCCAATAAACGTGACTTCAGTCACACACAGAGACAAATTTTAAATAACACAAATGTTAAGCTCATAATTAGGAACATTTGCAAGAGAAATCAAATCCCAAGAAAGTTTAAATTTTTTTCCAGATTTCAATGAAAAAGTCTTACAGTTAATTTCATCAGGTTAAGTTTCGAATTTTTCAAAGACCCAAACACTTTGAAAAAATGCAATTAATTTTTAAAATTTTAACTATCAAATAAAACCAGTGACCAAGGCAATTTAAATATTTGAAAAACGCTCAGAAAGAGAGATGTGAAAATGGCACAGCAATAGCGTGGATGCTAAGTTTTACCAGCATCCACGGGTAACACCGCGTCCGTTCACCTGCCTTCGGCTAACTCCTTTTTGCACTGACTTTTCATCCCAGTAGTTCTGCTGAGCAGCAACACTCCAGTAGTCTGAAGGGGCTTTGAAAATACATAGAGCCCAGTACATAAATTTGATTGATGGCTACACGAAAAACCATTAGTACTTATACACTGTATAAAATGTGTGGATTTTCAGACAGCTTGCATTAGACAGAGCTGGTCGATATTGGAGACAAACTGAGCACTGGAAAAGGAACACCAGCTTACAGGTGCTTTTGGCAGACCTAATCACTACCGGTTCTTAAGGCACCATCTTAACTGGGGTACCTGGTTTCCTCCAGTATCACATGTGGGATTTTATTTTATTTTTTCCCTTCTCTCCCAAAGGTATGACAAGCATTTATCACAGTGAGGTATCTCTGCGAGACTTCTTTGTGACTTATTTTTTAATTTCTTAGAGGATTTATCGGATTCATATTTTCTATTTTGTTTGTGCAGGAAAACAAAACAAAACAACCTTTGCACTGCAAAGGCAAAAAGCAAGACATGAATGTCCTTAACTCCCCTCAGACTGCTGCACCTTGAACAAATATTGCAAAACTTCCAGATTCATAAAACAAAGACGTCAGTGTCTCATTAACGTAGGTATATGTGAGTAGCTGACAATTTGAAACTTGAAATACGGCAAGTCCATAGCCCATGGACAGTAACTACTCATGTCTTCACATAGCAAGCAACCTTCAAAAATCACATGGATGATACTACTTCCGTGCAAACACTAAGATGAGTTTTCAGACTCTGCTTTATACTTCTTTGCTTTGTGGTTTTAAGACAAGTGTTTGATGTCATCTGAAGATAGATTTTTGTGGTGTAATACAGATAAGGGTTAGGCTGAGCTTCTGTTCTCTCTCACAAAGGAAATCCTTCAGACACATTCATAAAACAGCAGGAAGGACACCTACCGTCCTTACACATTCATATCATAATGTCTTTGCTTCTTTCTAGAGGATTTTTTCCTAGCAAAGTATATCAGATAAGATCAGTATCATCACCAATACCATCACGGGAAAGCTGCTGGCAGCATACCAACTGTTAATTAACCCCAGCACTGTCATACCTGATTACTTTGAAAAGTACTTTAGGAACTGTTGAATTGAAATAAGATAAATAAGGATAAAACATTTAACTAATATTGAAAAGACTACTATCTCCACTATAGGCATGAAAGGCACTCTTCCTACCTGGGAAGAGTGAATTGATTTAGAGACAGCTCAGAATTTAGACCTCCACTTCACACTGAGCTTAAGATAAACCTCCTCTTGAGAGCTTCGTAAAACCAAAGGTATGTGTGGAGGGGATAAAACTGTAGTACACTAAGGCCCAGACAAATAGGAGGATGCATATGACTAAAAGGATTTGTGTTGCTCCTGTAGCAGCACCTACATTGTGCACAGCAGATAAAAGGAAAGGACAGCAAGTATACACCCTGCTCAAGTGAATGGGCAGAAGCAGAATTAGATAGGTACAAAACAATGCCTTGGCTTCACCTTAACCTAATTGTATCTCATTAGCACATGGAAGAACATATGCAGAACTGAGTAATAACTCATCTTTTTCCTAATCATCATTTCTAGGATGGTATATTCCATTTAAATCAGTGGAGCAGAATTAAGAGAGCACAGAGCAATGCTTCTATGATGCACAATGTCTTAATGTTTCACTCCAGCATTACATATCCTCAGATTCAGATCTTTCCAAGCAAGTAACTTTCCTGCCCTACTGAAAATGCAAGATTCTAAATTACAAAACTCTCATCCTGGATTTTACTAATAAGCAAATGAATTAGATAGTCAAATGTATGCAAGTCACTCAGTATGCAAGCCACCTAACAGACTGACACTGAAAGATTTTCATTCTATAAAAAAAAAATATTTGCCACTGAAAAAGAGAATTTAAAAGTATCTTTTCCAAAAGTGGAGTGGGGGCGGGAAGAAAAAAAAAAAATACAAAATCGTTCGGTTTCTTTGACAGAAATAAAAATGGAACAGTTTGAATAGCTCAGAGTTGTGAGCAGGCTGAGACTACAAGCACAGCCCAAACTGGGGTACAAATTCTTAGCTAAGATGATGGAAATCTAGCTCCCAAGAGCCTTTCTTGAAGGCAGGACTCATGTAACCTGGCCCCAGAATTTAGGATGCTGAAGCCTGGTCAGGAAAACCCAGCAAAAGAATTGGCAGGAATACAGGAAAGTTCCCCCCACCTCCCCAAACACTCACATCATGACTGATCTTATTTTATAATTAAGTAATATTAATAAAAAAAATTTCATAAATAGCTCTGCAATCTATACCCTTAATTTCAGTCACAGTTGTATTTTAATATGCGATACCCTGGATCCTGGATGTCATAAGCCATATAAGACACCAATCCTCCTTGAATTTCTATTTTCATTATAAGATTTCCTGCCCTTTAATTTCATTGACTGGCCTACTGTTCTTCTATTATGGACAGGGTAAATAGCATTGATTGAACTGTTCCCATTTTTGCCATATATTAAAAATGTAATAGTCTTGTTATATGGCAGTCAAGATTTCCTATGTATATTTGATTTTTTTCATGAACTGTATACTAGGTTTTCCTTAGTTATTTTTGTTCTTCTGAACCTCTCAGGTGCAGTATGAAACAGCAGACAGATCCAACAGCAGATCATCGTTGTGAAATATATATTTTGGACAACTTCAGATTTTGCTGCTTCCCTATTTTATCATCTAATTAATATCTCTCACCAGACTGTTTCAGATGAACATACTTCTTCGGCATTGAAAATTTCATATGGTGAAAAAAGCACAAAGGAAATAGAGTTTTAGAATGTCTAAAACATTCCCTAATCCCTGAATCACCTCTGAATCCAAGGAGAAAATTTGCTTAAACAAGAATTGATCATATATCCCTGAGATCATTAGATTCATTCTACACAAGTCCAAATTGACTTTGAGGTTGGAGAGGAAAGCAAAATACCTCCCACACTTTTATTCTTTGCTTGCCCTTCATATCTCGCCTGCCTGTAATTTCAGTCTTCTGGGTAACAAGCACATTGCCTTTGTTTTCATCCTTATTGCTTAGAAGCATGAGAAAGGGGAAGAATAATTTCAGAAAAACAAAGTAGACATTTTCTGAGATCTTTGGATGGCCGTTTCCACTACTACTACAATATTGTGTGTCAAAAAATTTATCCTTACTCTTGTTCAAGACAGGCAGCCTTATAAAGCAGTGTAATGAGGCTTTCCGACTAGATAAGATTTGGCAAGGACAGAGTTAACCCAGGAGTGGGAAACAGATGCAGGCGAGAAGAGTGGGATGGCTGAAAGGAGAAATCACTTAGGAGACAGTAACTAACCTGACTATATGAACTATATTTCTCATACCTCTGAGGGCTAATGGGAAACGCAGCTTTGAACAGTTTGCACGCTGGGGATAAGTGCATCCTGAGAGAAGAGAAAGGAAGCCAAATCAGATGATTTCCCAAATAAAGCTTGACAAGGAACCTTTAATAACCTGGAGAATTTAAGGACCACAAACTTCAGAGCAGCATTATAGGATGAATAAGGTTGGTGCACAGCTCAGCATGGAGAAACTCCACTGACTGACAAAAGCACTTCACAGAGAGGTATTTGATATCTGTTACAGTATCAACAGAGCCATTTTAATCATGATAGTGCTGCTCAAATATAATGGGGCACACATGCAAATTAAAGTTTACAAAGCAATTAGTAAAAAATAAAAATCATTAAAAAAATTAAAAACACACGCACATATAAAAGAGAGGGCAAAAGCACCTAAAACCCTTAAACCTAAACAAGTTGAAAAGATTAGGTTCACCAGTCAGGTTAACTCTTATTTCTTCAAAGTTGTTTCTATAAAGACATCATCTCTCCAAAGACATATTCCAATAGCCCAGACTCTGATTAATACCCAAATTAGAAACTGAACTGGCGAAAGCCAAATATTATGCAAAGAAGCAGCAATTATACAAAGCACTAATGACCCATTACTATATTTCACAAAGGGTAAAGAGCCTCTGCATTCTATTTTCACTGGAACATTCCAAGTTTCCAATTAAGTTTTTCTGTCCTGAACTTGCTTTCTGAACAGCAACACATGCAGTAATGTTTAAGGTTTCCATTTTATCAAGTAATTTATTTTGGAGTAATTATCAAGTGTTCATAATCCAGCAAATCTTTGGATGTTACAAGAGACAGACTGAATGAAGACCTAAAAAATATATATCGAGGACGGTGAATATTATATCTGGATGAGTGCATACTACCTGAAATTCATGCCTTTTCTCAAAAAAGAAACAGTTAACACGTGGGGCATGGTGAGTTTAAGACATTAGTTTACTGTGAAAAAAAATCTGAGTAACACTCCTGCTTTAAGGTTTGGCAACAGTGACAGCCCTGAGCACACTATTTTTAAAATTTATTTTTGTAGGATTACCAGATACAAACAAAAGTTTTGTCACAAACACGCATCTCTTGCTCACATTGAAAACGTGGTCACCTTCAGTGTGGGAATCTTTCACTGAATAGCATACTTTGAAAGCTAATTAAATTGCTTTCAATTCAGCTGAGAAAAAGAAAGTGGTGGTTTGTTCAAATGGCCTATTTGGAGAAACTTCAGGATTGATCCTTTCTTCCATTATACCAGCTTTCCATCAATGCAACTCTGATAGTGTCAATGTAGCTACGCTGGCAAAACACTGGTTTCACTGAGGAGAGAATCAAACCCTTCACTTGTAACAACTTCTGTCAAGAGACTAGACTAAGTCACTTTAATTGAGTTCCTCTCGCTTTCATTGTGCAGAAACAAAGGAGGAATAAAAAGAGATCAAAGAGCCCTTATTTGGAACTAACATAATTGTGTTCCTTGGAGAGAATGGCAAGCCTGAGATTACTGAAAGGAGATAGACTCTGAATGTATAAACTTGGCAACAATGAAATTAGAATGTTTTAAGAAAAAAAAAGGCACATACAGAGATATTTATTGTAACCTTTCATCATTTTGTAATCGAAGCAGTGTGTGTTTTAGTGTCTCTTTCACTATTATATGATATGTCAGCTACATTTCTCTTACATTTAAGCTTGTGGGAATAGTTTTTATCTATATATTACTTTAAACGACGTTTCTAACAGACTGCAGTAGTCTGGAAAATTTTCATTTCCTAATGAAATTTTAAGAACAGTTTTCTAGTCTTGTAAATTCTGTTGTGAGGGTTGTATAAAATGGGTGAATAACACTTTCCAGATCTGAAGAGATGGTATGCAAGGGTAAATTGCCATACAAAGTGTAAATCAGTGGAGGAAAAAAAACAGACATTTGGCTCTCCAAAGAATCAGCTAGCATATGCCCTTGCCTTTGACTTCATCGCTTTACCGTGCAATGGTGAAAAAAGTCACAATATAAATGAATACATGTATGATAATGAGAGTCCTGTAAGATAATATAAGTAATCATCTACACCAACTATAAAGGAAGCTTAGGGTTTAGGACTCAAAAAGAAAATTGGGGTTTTGAAAGGCATCTTAGGAAGTTAAATATCCAAATTCTGGTTTTGAGTTCTGGCAATGTAACACCATGAAGCAATCAGACTTCAAAAACCTGGTATTTAAAACACCGTAAGTCATGGGGAGGATTCAGAAAAGAACTGGGTTTTAGAAAATTTAGCAAATACACAATCGGTTCAAATATGTAGAATGCATGAAGCAGTACAGGCAATACACACAGATACCTACAGTTCTAGCCAAATATATACTAAAAATAGTTGTGTAGGCACATCTAGTATTGCCATTTAGAAATTTAACCCAAAGCTGGTTTGGTAGATAGATCTGTACCAGTAATACGATAAAATAAAAGTTAACCATTACTAGGGTTCAGGACATCATTACTGACCAAAAACAACTACAGAAAAGTCTGAAGGAAGGAGTGCTTATTAACCAACTAGTTTGATCCAGGTTTCCAGGCAGCAATGCCCAGGCAGCCTGTGCGTACCCCACAGAGTACAGGCAGTGATCATTAGACTCTTGCTCTGCTCAGAAAACGCTGACGGCTGTCTCTCCTTCCTCCCCTGTTTCCAGAGGCAGCCCAACAACACCTTACGAATGAGAATCTAAACTTATTTCTGCAAAAGCTCTTCTCACTGTGGAGAAATCGAACCAGAGAAACACAAACAAAAAGCTCAAGTGACACACTGAACAACAGAAACAAAATAGAGTCCGTGAGTCATTTATGGGTACAATCAATTACAAACATAGCACAAGCTTTTTCATCAGGTCAGAACTGTCAAAACACACTGAATCTGCCAGTGTAGGCTAAGTGGAGCTACAGAGGCATGATAAAGGATTATCTAGTAGAAGAAAAGACTTTTTAATGTTTTGAAGACTGATAAGGAAACCATTGCTTGGAGCTATAGCAAAACTATTGCTTGCTGACACCCCTTCCAATTGTGAAGCCAGACTGCCTGGTACCATTCCTTTAAAGGTGTGGTTAGCACGAATTCTAGCTCCTCTCCAGGGCTAAATCTCTAAACAACATCACAGAAAAAATCAGTCATGTGAGAGAGGTAGCTGATCTTAGCGCAAAGTGCGTGGCTCACAAAACGGGAAAACAACCAAACCATTAAAAACCACCCAGTCACACAGAATAATGGAAAGAAGGCTTCACAAGAAAAACAGTTAAAAGCACTTCACTACTGCATGAAAAGAATAAGGGTGGGGAGTTGGTGGACCCCAGTCTTATCAGACAGTTTATGTCTTTAACTAAATAACTCACCCAGGATTACTTTTAACTCTAGAGGCTGAGGATGCTTCCAACCTGCAGTAATTTACCTGGTTTGTACACGGGTTAGAAGAAGCTGTAGCTTAAATTTTGACTAGAACCTGTCTCTTTTGCAGCAAGGCTGAAGGCAAAAATCATTGACAGGCTGAAAGCCCTGCAGTAGCCTTCCCCCAGTTATACGAGGGACAACAAGAAAGAGCATCCCAGAGCACAGCAGCTATAGGGTATGCTTTCAGGAGCACATATACTGGTAGAGACAGAGGTACTATAAGAGAAATAAGGCTGAATTGCAGGAATTTTTGCACACAGGCAAGGATGGTTAGATCTGACAGGCTAATCTTGGAACAAGACCTAACTGGAAATACTCACTTTCATTTAATCCTCATTGAGGGCAACAGCAGAATTAGCAGGCTGAATTACCTTTTCTCACATAGAAAAATCAGTGACAATTCAATAATCTGGCTTTTTGGAGAATAAAAATGCAAAAAATACAACAATTTTCTTTTTTCCTTTCTGTTCACAGTGGTAAATACAATTGAATTTGATTCAGATCTCTTCCCAACATTAACTGTTAACTCTTGCATCACGTTGCCTCGGCTGTTCAACATACACACATGCCATTCCAGCGTTGAATACAGCAATACCTATACCTACAAAGGTAATGCCAAGGCAAGTTGCTCAGCAAAGATGCAAGACAAGAAATAGGCAATGAGGAGGGAGCAGCTCCGCATTTAAACTTCTGCCTAGCCGGATAAGCATTGGTAGAGAAATCCATTTAAGAGAAGGAGAAACAGCTATAAGACTTTCTTTCTCAGAGAAAACAAACCCACTTAATCAGGATTGCTGTTGTACTTGAAGAGGTATAACAATAGCAAAGGATCTTTCAGAGACTGAATCCTGACAAGACAAGATTCTGTGTTTTCTCTCAGAAGCAGGAACAATTTGTCTCATTATTTTAATATAGTCAATTGTGTAAAGGTTTTCCTTTAGACTACTCAGTAAGAGACTTGTCAGAAATTCACGAGGCCAAAAGAAAATATCACAGTACATTTTATACATTTGCAAATGAGGAGACAGACCAAGGAGAGAGGTTTAACACTGGAATTCATTAAGGAGGACGGGTTACCGATACTGGCATGTGATTGCTCACCCATATTTAAGAATACTGGTTTGGTTTTAGCTAATTTATCAAGATAAAAATTGTGAATTAAAAGCTTGCCAAACACATTGTGCTATGTACATATATCCTTCACAGATCCAGAGGATTTTTATTAAGATATTTGGCGGGGGGGGAACAAAAAACAAAAACCACCTAAATAATAAAACCTAAAACCCAACAAATTGTCTACCAGATTCCCCTCCTCACCCCTCCCCAAAGTTACAGAATTACTTTGCAGTAGCTTTACTGCATCGAATTACCCAATTATCTTCTAAATTATAAAAGGCAAATCTTCACCACCAACTGCTCCTAGGACTGCCAGGATGTGCAGTGTTGCAAAACTGTAGCAAAAACGTAAACAAAAGAGCCCTACTGAACAGGGAGGCAGGCTGTCCACATATGCCAATCCCAGCGGCTTCAATCAAAGGAGAGATTGTTTCACAAATAAACTAAGCCAGTGCAACTAATAAACTCCTGCTCTAATTACTGGCTGCAGATGTATCAACTGAAGCAAATGAGACGCAGGCAGCCATTAATTATCTAATGAGGCCAGCAGTGTTTCTGATGAGGTGGGGCTGATTAAATATTAAACAGTAGCATATGGTGAGTGCCAAGAACAAAAGACTTGAATCTGACTCTCTCTAGATATATATAAAAAAATACAACATCGCATTAAAATAAAAAAAATCCCCCTCCGCTAAGACAGAAGAGCAATCTCACTCTGAGAAAGGTAATTAGGACAGAAATGGAAGCACAAAACTCAAAGGGAGTCTAGCGAGATCTGACTTCTGAAGGTATAACTCAGATGAAAAGGTTTCACATTAAAGGGATGCCAAAAACATTTAGGCATTGCAGCAGTCATCTCTTTGTTTAACCCTTCTTAGTTATTAAGACCTGCAATTGTTTCCTTTTTTCCCCTGTCCCTTTCTTCCCTTATCTTTCACTGGAAAAGTCCCAGGGCTCACTCAAATAGCATGAGCAATATCTAGCAAATCCGTCCTTATAACACAGCTCACAATATTCAACCAAGAAATGGTAAGTATAAGAAGGGGAATGCAATCATTGAAATGTTATTAGGGCCAGCTAGGTATGACAGACTCTCGACTGAAGGAAAAGTCTAACCTTACTCACACAGATGTCAAGCCCACTGAAGCCAGCTAATCCCATCAGACTTAAATGGGCCACCTACAGCCAGCACACCAGAGAGCTTGAGATAAGCCACATGTGCATTTTTTTTCCTCCTGTCAGCTGCCCTACGCTTCATCACAGACATCCACCGGATGCAGCAACCCCATGCAATCCAAGAATCCCCCCTTCCCAAAGGCCAGGGGGTGCAGGACGCAGCATGCTGAACTACTGAAAGCTTTTCTGGTTTCTAAGAAGCAATAAGCTACTGCTTTACTATTCAACGCTTCCGGACAGTTTGGTTGCAGTCTTGCCCCCATGCACCATAATATTTCAATCTAACAACTCTGGCAACCACCAGATATGCCATAGGTTCTCTTGCCCCCTGCCCCGGGCAAATATGGCAAGTCAGTCTGATCCGTCCCAAGCTTATAACATATGTATCAAACTGTTCAGCGCAAGTGATCTGTGCACCCACAATGGGGAAGAACTTATTTCTGTACTTGATGCAGAAACACTGATCTGGCTGCTGAAAAGCTCTGCCTGGACTCCAAGGGAACCAGAAATTTTCAAGAAACTTGAGAAATCCTTTAAATCTGTCAGGATAAATTTGCAAAGATGGGGGGGGGGGGGAAGTCCGGATATAAGTAGCCTTATAGCAAGGGAAATCGTGTCTAGAATTGGCAATGGCTGCACGTTCTCAGAAACTTCTGAAAGCTGCTTTTTGAAACTCTTAATCAGCCAACAGCATTTGCTGTTTATTTTGAAATATCCTCAGATGGCAGCCACTTGTCACATTTTACATTGTTACAGTGACAACAATGCAAGTGTCCTAGATCCATCCAATTTTTTAGCTGCCATTCGTAACAGTTTATTATGGAATGAGTCCATTTTTATATCAGGTCTTCATGTAGTTACATAAAGAATCAACAAGTCATTATTGATTACCTAGAAAGAGATCAGATTTTTGGAATACCTTTGCTATTACAAATGGCTTCCCTAAATATGAAAGAATGGTTCTCCCCATCTGCCTTTTTTTTTTCTTCTTCTTTTTTTGATAATACCCTTCTTTATTATAATCTCCTTAATATCCATCTGCTACCCTTTAGGCTAAAGCTTCTTAAATTCAAATATAGGGCTATTTTTATCACAGAAGAATATGTAAAGCAATAGAAACATTTTAATGGATTTTTGTGCCTGTGGCCCTCTTTAGCTGAATTTCCATAATGAAATCCAGTTACAGACATTGGTGCTGCTACAGTTGGCTGTTCACACAAATAAAGAATGAACATTTTTGTCTTGTAAGCCAACCCAGTAAAATAGAAAGTGCAATAGCTACCTACATAAACCATGAGATTTTTTTCCCTCTGTTGCTGCTTTAGTGTAACTGTATATAACTGTATTTTTACTCCAATAGGGCATAACAATCAAGATAAAGTCACAACTCTACATTTAAGTTATAAATAAGATATATAAAGTCATTTTCATAAGTAGTACCTAACAAAATGAGGATGCTTTCTTTTGTGCATAGTATTCAGGAACATCAAAATAGCTTTATAAAAACAGCTACATGGAACAACATTCACAGTAAACATCTGTGTAAGCTGACTATTTGTATTAAAGGTCTGGAAAAATATTTTTCTAGTAATACAGTAAGGGTACCAATTCTTCTCCATCAAAATATTATACTATTTTCCTATAGCTGTAAATGGAGCCGAGCAGAAAACAGTTTCTTATACCATAAGCATTCCTAAAATTTTAAATATTCTCCCAGTTCTCATCAGGGAGAAAACCAGACTTTTAAAGAAGGGAAACTGAAAATCAATAAACAGTCCATATCACCCCTGCGACAATGAGCAGCCCTTCTCATCTAGGAATTCAAGCCAGTGGTTGCCAGGCCAGGTTGCATTGGAATGGCCCATTTCTAATGAAGCAAGACAATCAACACTCAGAAAGAACAGCCTTACTAGCCACAAAAATATCTTTTAATTATTATTTATAAATTAAAATACCTCTCCACAAACCGATCACTGACAATCTTGACTCTATTCATAAAGCAACTCAGCCTTGTATCAGCCTGACTGAATTCTGCGGATAACCCAACTGCTCAGCCATTATTATTATTTTTTAATCAGGCCCAAAGTATCCCAAAACAGGCACTTAAGCACTGAAATGCTGCAGAGATATAACAAATAGCAACGTTCTCAGGCGCACCTGATAGATTTAGAAGCCTTGTTCACTTCTAAAACCAGGACCTCAGCATTTCTGTAATGTTTATCTTGGTAATTACTTATCAAATCTCATTTCTGTTTCCAGAAGCCTTCACCATTAATTGCCTTAGAGTCTATACAAGGTGTGATGAGCCTCTGCATTTTTATAAACGCCATTTCACAGAAAGAATGCACTTTTGAATAACTTGTTACCATTCTGTGAGTAGGAACTTGCCACTTAGCACCCATAGTACAATACTTTTCCCATTTCAACAGCAATATTGTCTGAGATGCCAAATTCAAAGTCGTCTTTTGATTCTGATTTGTATATCTTTTTTCTAAAGATTTAATTAATTCTAAACCCAGTGTCTCCTTTAGGGTGACTGTTAACAAGTACATAATTCTGTTTCCCGTGTCTTGGCGTGATGTGTCTATGGAAATTAAATGTTGTAACCTGCTTCCTTTTACTTATTGTTAGCTCTCTGAAGTTTTTCTACACACAGAATTTTACTCTAGTGTCCTCATTTGTGCAGAAGTTGGCTTCTTAGCATAGCAGGCTGTTTTGCAGTTGTGATGAATATTCAACTGTGTAAAAATATGCACATATGAAGAAATAACTGTAACTTTTCAGTGATGTTACACCCCAGTCAGCATCTGATACTGTCTGCAAGCAAGGTAGGGCCTTCAGGGCAGCAGCAGCCCTACTGGGGCAGTGTGTGCAAAACTGAACCGGCAGCTGACACACCCACTGTCACCCTTAAAACCCGCTTGTGGGCAAAAGGGAATCATAGAATGGTTCAAGTTGGAAGGGACCTTAAAGCTTATCTAGTTCCAACCGCCCGATATGGGCTGGGACACCTTCCACCAGACCAGGTTGCTCAAAGCCCTATCCAGCCTGGCCTTGAACACCTCCAGGGATGGGAATGCACCAGACAGACATGAAGCCAAGAAGTTATTGGCTGCCAAGCTAAGGTTTTATGAGTGTATAGTCCAAGCTAATTAATATTAGACCTTAACGAGGCTTCTCTCTAATTAGCTAACACACCTCAAACTGCTACACAAGCGTCACTAACATCTGCCTGTGCTCTTGGCTGTGCTGCTCACTCCTCTGGCCCCTCTGGCTCCCCGGGCAACACCGGGGCTACTCGGCAGTGGGGGTACAGGGAAGAGAGGGGAGATGTCCGGGGACCGCCGCAGAGCCCCTTCACGGGAGGAGCCGGCCGCTTGCCGCAGCTCTTCCCCCGGGGCTGGGGCCTGCGGGGCCGTGCTGCAGCCGGCTTCCCGTGCCCGGCCCTGCCCCGGCCGTGTGAGGGGCGATATGTGGTGCTAGCCGGTGGGTGCCGCAGCCGGGCAGCCCTTCGCCACACGGGGGTCTCACAGAGCTCCAGCCAGCCGAGGGGAGCGGCCCTCAGCCCAGAGCTAGCGAACCCGCCAGTGCCCGCCCAGGCCTGGCGGGTCCCGGGGCCTGGCGGGCTCAGGCCAAGATGGAGCCTGCTGCACACAGACAGCATTACTGCCAAAATCACGTTTGCTGGGCGATAGCATGTGTCTGTGCTTTCAGCTGGCACCGGTGGTCGTGGATGACACCCATGGTCACCACTGCAGACCAAAGAGAAGTAACAGGGCTGCCGCAGGGAGCGCCCGATCCTCCCTCGCGCCTGAGCACAGCCGCTGATGGCAAAGGGCCCGAGCCCACCCTGGGCTCCTTTCTGGGATGCCAGGCCAAAGCGTTTGAAGGATAAGAACAAAATGTTCTGCTGTCACAGGCCTTATACCAAAAACTAATGAAGAAAAAAGCCCAGTTTCCTCTCTTTATCTGTTTTTCTTTCATGCCTTCTAAGTGTTTTCTGTATTCCTTTGTGGAAGAGGAGATGTAATGTATTTTCAGAGGGACTCAGCTCCTGCAGGATCCTAAATTGGCTCATTTAATCTACATGGGTACTTGAATCCTCACTTAAGACATTGGTTAATTAAGCCACATTAAACCACACAGGCAAAAAAGAGGCTATGTTCAGATAAATTTAAGGGTCTGATTTTCTGATTTAAAACCACAAAGCAAAGACTTGCAGAGAGCCCAGCCTGGTGCTCCCTCATTAACTCAGCATATTGTGACATTTATAGTTCTCACTCAGCACTAGGAAACCCAGGAAAATGGAGGTTTACAACGGTGAAACAAAACTAGAGGATGCTGCAGGAAAATAAATTTTGTGTCCGTACCATGAGCTTGCACAACAAGACTTTGCATTGTAGGCATTCAGAAATCTCTCTCATGCGAATGTTTTCATGTTCACAAGGCAAATTTTTGTGCTGCCATTTGAAAGTCACTTTTCCATAGATGTTTCAGTAATTCTGTCAGTAGGCAGAACTCGCCGCTGAGTGAGCTAAATAACCACATCCAAAGAGAAAGTAAGCAAGGAAAATGAGTTTTTCATGAAAAAATCATAAACTGGAACAAGATTAAAGTGTTCAACTAACTTAATAAACAAATACTAGCTAAGAAAGAAGGGCTATAGACAGATAAGCAATAAAACATGTAAGAAGAGCAAAACCAAAAAAATAATTACTTGGCATGGGTCCACATGTAAGTAAATGCCATGCGGAATGTCAGAGGGCCTCCCCTCCTCTTCCCAAAGCTGTATCGTGGCTTCAAGCATCTTTCTCTGAGTTCAGCACATCCTTACTACTACATAAACGTTTGAAGTTTTAGGGAGTGGAAAGGGGCTAAAGCTGGGCTTTCTGAATTTTGGAGTTTTCCTGTCACTGTTTTGTTTGCTGTTCTTGTCAGTTAATAAAATCATTTAAACATTATTTCACAAGTATTTACACAAAATTTCAAAATTTGTGTAGGCATTGCTTTCCCTCTTACATCTTAGTGTCTGAGAACTTCAGAAATGTTATGCTACCAGTGTTTTGCAGAAATATGCCAACATACAAAAAAACAGGTATCAAAATCAGAAACAAACATCTTACGCAGAGAAAGATGTAAACTCCTCCTATATTCCAAACCAATAGCTTAAATGCAACCTCTCCCTCCTTATCTGCAGTCAACTTCAATAAAGCTGTAGGGAAAAAAACAAACAAACAAAAACCCAAACAAAAAAAACCCCACAAACCAGAAAAAAAGAAAAGCAAGAAAAAAGGAAATAAGAAAGGAACAGGGAAAAAAAAAAAGAAAGGAACAGGGAAAAAAAAAAGAAAGGAACAGGGAAAAAAAAAAAGAAAGGAACAGGGAAAAAAAAAGAAAGGAACAGGGAAAAAAAAAAGAAAGGAACAGGGAAAAAAAAAGAAAGGAACAGGGAAAAAAAAAGAAAGGAAGGAAAAGGAACCCGAGTACAATTCTCCCCATTTACAAATTCATTATAACTCTTTCTTTTGCAATGCCGGTAGTTTAGAATTAATCAAACTATTTGTGTTAAGCATATAAAGAAAAGACAAGACACATACGGTTTGTTATCTCTATAAAGAATTAGGGCTATAACAGATTTATTGAGAGAGATTTTTCAAAGAAATTTAGGAGTACGGTTTCCTCTGAAAACAAATCAGATAAGCATAGCAGCTAACGCTTGAGACACAGCATAAAAAAATAAAATAACATAAAGAAATACAATAATCCAAATACACATTGTACTTTTCCTATGAGTACAGGTAACACTTTGAAAACCTTAAGCCCATGCTTTCCTGTCATTTACATGAGAAAAAGAAATTGTGAGAGTTTTAGTAATGTGTACAAGACTACACAGGCGCAGATGCAAAAGAAATCAGTTTTGAACTGCTCCTGATCTTTAGAAATCTGTTTGTTCTAGAGGTACTTCACCTCAGCATTCTCATCCTTATTTTCAATGAAGTATTATCAATGTTACTTTAATTTAGGATTTTGCTTAGCAGCTTTAGAAGAACCTCCCTGAGATTTGGAAGGCATCTTTTTTTAGCCAAGAGTGCTCAAAAAAGCAATCTCAAGATTAACTTGCCACAAGATCCTGCAAATATTCTATCAAGAAATAATCAGCTATCTACATTTTAAACCAAAGTCAACAATCTCTTTTTTTTTTTTGTCCATTAACAAAGTAACCAAGTTTTGTATGTAAAAACAAAGATAGTAAAATGTTAATCTGTGTGCTGTCTTGAATTCCCTTGAGTAGCAGCTTGATTGGTTCTAAGCAAGTAATTAGAAGGAAATTAGAACAGATTTTTGTTTCTGCTTATTTTTGTTTAACGTTAAATTCCATAAGATGCGGAAAACTGCTTTAGTGCATTGCAGAAGGCAAGATAATAGATAAAGGAAATTTTTTTTGTATTTATCTTTGAAGTTGTATTTTTTTATCTTGCTTTCCCACCTACATATTTATAAAAGAAAAGAAAGGAAGCCTTCTGGGGACTTACCCATTCCCTTTATGGCTTAGTAGCTAGGTTTCCTAGGCAGCTTTTGAAAAAGTTATTAAAATAGTCTATTACCAACTTCTGCCCATGAAGAAGTAAATGGAATAAAGTCAAGATGTGTATATTTTTGATACCTACTACAAGGTGCTGTGCGCTTTACTTTTCTGTTAACCTGTTTCCTTATTGTGACTCTTCTACTTTTACTGTTCCACACTATGGACTTTTTATTTTTATATATATATACACACACATACACATAGTCTTATATGCTATGAATTTGTTGTTAAGGTTTCATTTTCAGAAATATACAGCAATGTATTAAATCATCATTTAATAATAAAAATAATGTAGGAAAGATGGTGGCTGATGCAGAAATCCAACCCAGAATCTTGGAGTCTCAGTCTGATGCCCTGTCCATCGGAGCTGCTCAAAAAGTACATCCTCAAGCTCAAAGGCAGAGCTCACCGAGAAGCAATAGAAGCCACAGTGTCATAGTACGTTATGCACCCTGTCGGCAGTTTGAGTTTTGCAGAAAGAAGGAGAGAAACAGTGGTTGAATAGAATATTGATGGATTGACATACATTAAGAATAAATATATATAGGCACACACTTAGAAGAATACTAATTCCTCACCTGGTTTTGTATTTCATCTGTATAAAGGATAATAATTAATTTTCCAACTGTGGCAAATTAATTCCAACAAAAAAATCTGGATGAGATTGTCTTTAGAGTAATATTTTTTTTATTTCTAGCTTGGTTTGACATGAACATCAAGCTAACTCCTTAAAAAGTAGTCAGTTAATGTTCTTTTACACCTTTCCAGCCTCATTGGTCTAAGATGATATTAAAAGTAATGAAAAAGTCTAGAAAGTTCTAAATTTTCTGACTTCATCTACAACACAGAATCATTTAGCAATTTAGCAAGAGTTGAAAAGCCAAGTATTAAATTTACAGAATGTCAGCGTAAATCTAGAGCAAGTGTCTGTTTCCCCCCAGCTACCACCTCAGCCTGTTTTCCCCCCTCTCTCCACAATTTATTTGAGGCGTTTGTAAACACCATAGTGTATCTCATAGTGGCAAATAAATATTTCATATGTAAGAAATACAGAAATTTGTGTTATCATGTCTTTTAGATTAGATTAAAATTGAATTTAAGAGTAGTGACTTTCAAAGGCAATTAAGTACTCTGTCCCCCCTGCTCTTAATTAGGAGTCAAATACCTCACTCCCCAAAGCAACTTGGGAAGTCCTAGGACTTTTACTTCCCTTTTTTTTTTTGTCCTGACAAGCTACTGCAACAGAAGATAAACAAGTTAAATTGAGACTACAGATTGGATTATATTTCTCAGGAATGGAGGAGCCCAAAGTGGCTAACAGAACTAATCTGTTTGTGTAAGTGATATATGATTAGATGTTTGCACAGTTCTCTGTAGATGCAAGGCAGTGTTTACAAATGCTAAGTATCATTATATGTAAATTAGCTGCCTCTGCAGAATTTTTTCTGGTGAGTCAGCAGCTACTCATTGCTTAAATGATGCTCTTGTTCTCAGAGTACTCCTTGATGCCTCCTGAACATTTTTTCCCAATGGAAGATAATGCCTTTTGCAATGCAAGATCCAATTCATCTGACAGTCATGGATTGGATACACTGCTGAGGGGATATAATGAGAATTGCGGATTTGCAAAACACACTGTCCTCTAAAGCTCTTCTTGCATCTATTTACTGTTTTCCCATATCTTTAGCATCAAATTATGGTCTTAAAACAAACAGATCTCCAAGAAGCTCTTTGGCAAAACAGTTTTACTGATATTGAACATTCTGTGTTTTTATTAAGATTTCATAATAATAAAAAAATAAATAAATGAAAACTCTGCTTCAGGCCAAGAGTAAAACACCTTTTACCGGTACAGACCTTGGGGGAAAACACAGAAAAAGCCTTCTGAGAAAGGCAGAAAATAATCACCCTTTTCCCCTTTGACTCAGTATCCCTTCCTGAAAAGCTGGAAACTCAAGTTTGCCCAGGAGGGTGAGCTGAGCTTCCCAAACAACTTCATACCTCGAGCTTGTGCATAATTCAAATTCGGATGCAGGGTAGACGCAGTCAAGTATAAGATGTAGCAATATCTGGTTTTCAGCACTGTTTTCCACTGCTTCTCAGAGACTTCTTAAAAACCAAACCAAACGAAAAATCCCAAAAACCAGCCCTGCCTCAAAGGCGAGGTAAAATGAAATGAGGTCTTTGTGATTCATAACCATTCAAGATAATTTTGTTTCAGTATGTCATACTTAGAAACGGGGCCGGGGGGGGCAGGGGGGTATGATACTTGTTTACCTCTATGCCTACCAAGCCCCGCCTAAATAAGTCATAACTATTGATTTCTAACATTTCAGTAGCAGACTTTATGCCTCTTTATTAACCAGGCTTCTAATACCAGGAAACAACTTTTGTAATAATTTCATTTCTGTCAGTCCTGCTTTTTTTTTTTTTTTTTTTTTTAATTGATCTAGGGTGCAGCCTCTAACTTTGGTTTTTGAGAAGACAGTGGGCTGGCCTGTCTGTTAGGGGAGTTACAGGAGGTTCTTCCAATTCTCAATAGCACAAGGATTTCAAATAAGGACCTTCCTTACGGAGATCAATGTGTCTGTGTGAGATACCTTGTGGTGGACTTGAACGACTATGCAGGCTTACGTCCTGTGCACTTCTCCAGTTCCTTTCATTAACCCACTCACAAAGACTTTTCTCATCTCCATGCTGACGCGCTGATATTAGTGCAAACTTCAAACTCTGAATTCAGACTCCCGCTTTAAAAAAATCACTCCAAAACACTTCGGTTCAGGAGTTCACCAAGTGACTGACTGTGATTGTAAGCTTCAGTGCTCATCTCCTCCCCCTCGCTAACAGGGAGCTATTAGCCACTCCGAGATTTCAAACAGCGAGGCTGATCAAAGGCCCAACGGTCACAGACACATAAACCTACTGAGACTTAAAAAGAATGAAAAATGTGGGCTCAGTGGTATTGTAAAATATGCACATACGTGTTCCTCTGCCTTACAGGGAGTTGCACAGCTGAATAGAGGAAATATTCTCTATTTATACGTAAGATTTACTTTAATCTCCGGGTAATTTGGGCAACAAAAATTATGCAGACACGCTGAGTAGTGAACAATTACAAAATAGATAATTAGCTGAACTTGCTTACTTATTGTGGAGATTTTTTCTCTCTGCCTTTATTGTACCTTACCTGTAGCAAGTTCTGCATTCATATTGACTGTAAAGCATAGCACAAAGCAGTAAAATAAAATGATGTAACCATTTTCTTCTACTGTTGGAAAAGGTAGAAGGAGACTGATAGTTAGAAAGTACCCAAACAATGCAAAGCTTAGCACATCTGAGTGGCGAGACAGACTGAAAAAATCCCAAAGTGCTATAAGAGCTATTGTATAAGAGACCAAATCCACAAGGTGCAAGCTTTTGGGCTGGATTTCTAAATTGTACACCCCATATTGAAGATACTGAGAGAAAAAAGCTGCCTGAATAATGAAGCCTGCTTGGCACGTGTTGGAAGCTCATTGTGACTTCTGATTGAACAGCATCCTACTATTTAGCCATTTCTAGCAATGCTCTCACCTGTGATTTCACTGGTACTAGCCAGCAATAAGCTTGCACAGCTATTCTTTCCCTCAGTCTCCTCTACCAGATGCTTACTCCCAAATCATAGGGTTCTATTTGTCTTTGCAATTTCTCTTTTAGATTAGTTTCACGTGGTTAAAAGACCAAGTTTGAGAGACAAACAGGCAGATAAATGGCAACAGAATTGTACAAGCCTCTTCTTCCTAGAGAACAGGCTGGAAGTCCGATGTTGCGATACAGCCAGGGGAACCCTGTTCTTGGCTTTAGCATCCAGGGCTGCCTGTGTGCATTCCTCCAGCATCACCCACAAACCTTGGCACCGCTTTCACCTTCACTTGAGGGGCAAATGGGACCCTGGTTGTTATCTTCCTTATGCTTGCTTAGCTACCTTCTTGCTTCACAGGACTGAGGATGTGCTCATCAATGTTTAAGGCGAGACAGGTATTAAGGTACTAGCTCGAGAGGGACTTGGATCATGCTTCCTCTACTAATGAGGAAAACACAGACAGAATCAAAATCTACTTTCTGCCTCAGGCAGCGGGTTAGCATAGATGAAGAGGAATATTTCTAAGTAAAAATCTGAAAACATGAAGACTGTGGGTTGCATAAGATGCAAATGCAGACATTTTAGAGTAAGCGCTAGACATTTGTGTTATACCAGTTGAAAGCTTCAGCACATCTACTAAAATTTCTTTAAGCAGGCCAGTATGTCTTGATTGCGATAATGTCAGGAGCATGCGCATCTGTAATCTCATGTTTACAGCTACTTCTTACCAAACATGCTAGAAAGATAATTGTAGGTCAAATATCAAATAGGACTCAAAGGATCACTACAATAGGCTGATCACCACGCATCTGTGCTACAAGTATTCCTCAACAGTCCAACTGTTTAGAAAAATAACTCATTAACTTTAAGAATATACCACAAAACCAAGATGGCAAGTCAACAGCATGAGATAAATAATGCAGAACTGAGAAATCAGCAGCCTGGTCCAGTGAGCTGCCTTTAGGCCCAGAGACCACCCAGCCTCTGTGCTGTGCTAACTTTCCTACTCTGCTACTCAGAGCTTCACACTGTGCTGCCATTCATTCTTAAGGATCAGGCTGGATCTCTTCAATTTCACATTACATAGTGAAAAGTTCAGAAACCACCTATATCTGTACTCATAACCACCTTATCCATACTATGAGCCATTGTGATTCATTTAGATGAATCATGTATTCAGTTACACAGAGTCTGAGCAAGAACTGTGTGTTGACAAACCTGGTAGAAAGTTTATTCCCTACAAATAAATTTCTCTATGTATACTACAGTTTTGAAGAACAAGCATGCCTTCTATTTTGGAACAAACTCATTTTTTATTTTATGGATTCATTTGGAATTTCAGAAAGGAAGGAGGGGGGACTGTAGCAAATAAATGCAGGAAGAAGGAAAGAAAAAAAACACACCACCACCAAAATCTTTTGAAGAGAAAATGTTCAAATGAATGTCTTGAAATCGGTTTTGGATGCTTAATATGAACAGGGGTCCTACAGTCCCTAAGCTCTGTGTGCAGGGCTTGCCACAGTGCTCTTGCAGTGATCCAAACCAATTAGCTGCTCAGGCTTTTGCCTCTTGTGTAGTGATTAGACTGTTCGCACTGTATTACTCCTCTGTTGGTATGACATTACCTCCAACTCAGGAGGATCACTTGAGCTGTTAATGGAAAGCTTAAGTTGTATTCAGGACCTTCCACAGCCAGGATTAATTTCTGCCTGCAAGCATAATTTGGTTTTCTAAATACCATACTTGGAAGATTTTGTTGCAAAACTAGCTTTGAGCTATGCAAGACACAAT
Organism: Chroicocephalus ridibundus; assembly: GCF_963924245.1. NCBI lineage: Eukaryota > Metazoa > Chordata > Aves > Charadriiformes > Laridae > Chroicocephalus > Chroicocephalus ridibundus. Next base: position 43,409,524 of record NC_086291.1, on the reverse strand, counting down.
TGCTACAGGAAGACTTAAGAGGGACCGTATGCATTTAAGGTATAACATGCACATATCTTTAGCAAACATTTACTCCAGTTTTAAAATGCAACCTGAATGATGTTATCTTTTCAGTGCTAAGTTCTGCTTATAGTGTACTAAGTGTGTACGGGTCTAGACTTGAATCAAAAAATACAATATTTTGTAAACAAAATATGAACAGGTCAAACGTGAATCACAATCCATATTTCTCTTTAACAGTATAACTGCATAGTTAAAAAATCCCAGCTCAAGTGGTGTGTCAAGACAGCTCTTGGAAAGTGAAGGATGAGAAGCGGGAGGATATCTCTGCAGTGCCTTCCATGCGGCTGCAGAGGCTCATCCTTTGTGCTACGCACAACTGAAAGGGGTCACTGCAAAGTGTTGTGGGAAGATGCACTCCAGAGCAGTAGACTCATGCGTGAGCTCAAGGCTCGCACAAGCAGACCATTAACCTTTTCTCTTCTTTCCCAAGAGACCATACTCAAGACAAGTTTCACATATGGTAAGAGCACAAGACAACATCTCTCCACCTCAGTTTAAGATTTAATACAGGCTTGCATTTTGACACTCCCAGAAAAATAAACTAATTTAGTTGAACCCTGCTGCATTTATTAGAAAAGATATTCATGACTAGGATGATACACCAGCTAGTTTTTAATAGTCCAGACTCAGAGGTACCTTCAACTATCTAGAAAATACGAGTCCGAAAATAGGAGAGCTTGAGCAAACTACCAGATACCAAAGCATTGTACAGAGCTAAAAATACCTGTACTTAAAACTGGCATTTCAAGCAAGCATATACTGGGAAGATACCAGAGATTGGGTTATCTTACCTTGCATAATAGGCAGTTTTCTTCCACAGCAGAAATATCCGTATCCTTCAAGATCTTTAGGCAGCATGCTTGGCTGGAGTGAGAGCTTACTCTACACAGGCATCCAGAAATATCCCATGTCCCTATGGAAACTCGACCTGGAGAGCAGAAAGATGACCAAGGTTGCATCAGAGTCACAAGCTAAGCACCCTTTTTTTTTTTAAAAAAAAAAAAAAAAACACCTGTAACAACATTGTTCCTTGCACTAGCACACTAGCAAGGGAGAACATAGGCCTACAGAATTCAAATCAAAATTTCACAGCTCAGATTCACTGACAACTACAAGTTAATGCCTATCACAGCAACTGAAAACTTAAATACATTTTGAGTTGTTCACTCTAGATAGTGATCAATTAATACAGGTATTGTTGTTACAAGAGTGTCCTCTGCTCAGGAAATTAAAAGGGAACAATTACCATCCAAAGAATTGTTTCATGTTAAAATAATGCACATCATATTCATGCTTGAGTGCACCATAAATAGCCCATAAATCCTCAAAAATATATGTGGTCCAATGACTATTTGTTATAGACGTCATGAAGTAGGAACAACTTTATAGTATTTCATAGAAATCAAGGATGACCTCATATAGGAACACAACAGTAATTTAACCATTCGGTCACTTTACCTGCCAGGCACAAACAAAAGCCACTGGCACGTAAACATGTCCCTGGCTCCTCCCCGCCCCCTCCCCGTTTTTTTTTTTATTATTATTTTCGTAAACTGAAAACGTCATTCTTTGTGCAGTACAAAGAGAGCAGTTTCAAGCTACGGATAAATTATGCAACTTCTTAGACAAAGAAGGTAGCAACTTAAGTAGGAAAAACAAAAATAGACTACCCTGTAAAGATACTTGAAACCTGCATTACTGATCACAATAAACATGGGAGAAGTCAAATATGGAAGGCTACGCAAGAGCTATACGATTCTTCTGCAGCTTAAATCCAACTCTGCTGGGAATGCCCGCTGCGAAGTTAGCAGGCGTGGGACTGCTCCCAAAGGTTGGCCCTGCACTGCTGGGCAAAGTCTTGCAATACCTGAGCAAGGGCGATGCAGCACAGCCGGGCGACAGCCCCACAACTCAGGAGATACCAGGAGTGAACAAACCATGTCTCAGGTCGATCTGAGCTTAAATAGGGCTCCTGGGCTATGGGAAGAGGGGCAGGTGAGGCTGCTCAGAGCAATTAAAGCTCGTTAGAGCTCTCTGGGCCTTGAGGAAAGGTAGGGACAAAGCTCGAACAGGACCACAGAAAGTTTCTTGATGTATCAGTCTTTGTGCCCATCTAGGGGAAGAGCAGATCCACGCTGCAGCAGAGCTATTCTCCCATCATTATCCCCCGCCACGCAAAGCTGCCTACAATTCACTACGAGTATTCTGGCTACGTGATGAATTTGTCCCCAGTGCTGATTTGCAGTGGCAACCATAAAGACTAAGATACAGGCCTATCTTGAAAGAACCTATCTTGTAGATGCTAATGTCAACTTTATTAGGGTTTATGAGATGGAACAGCGGCCGAAGCTCCCATAAAGCTCTGCTATTTGAAATTCCTGCGGAACTATTTCATATTCAAAACATCAGTGACAGAGAGGAAGCAGATGTCAAAAATCAAACAGGGTTTTAGGATATGCATTTGTTTACACCTTTGCAAATGGGAAAATGCTACACCAATACCAATTTTTCATTCCCTTTGCAGCGGTGTCAAAGATCACAGAAGGCTAAAACAAGCAGAGAGTCTAACCCCAAAACGTTTGTTGGGTTTTTTTTTAATTTCTTCAAAGAATTCCTCTGGCATAACTAAAACAAACAAGACCACTTGACTGCTACATGGTACAATTGCAAACTATTACATTGCATGAAAAACAACTCAAGAAATGGCTTGGGGAGATACATCTTTTCATCCTTAGCATTGTACTTTAACAATGTACACAATGCAAGACTTGTACTTCAAGAGAAAGCAGCAGTTGTTTTTTTTCCCCAAAACCAAAAAACTATTTCTTTTGAAAACAAAACAAAACAAAATCCACCCCCCCATTTCCCCTTTCATACATATTCATTATCTAGTCACAGCGGAGCAGCGCTTGGAAGCGAGCCATATATGCACTGTGCATACGCTCAGACATTACCTGGGCCCCCGGCAACAGGGAGAGACTGAAATATTGCTCATATTTTGCTCCCTGAACATGATTTCTCATGCCGTTCTGCTGACTGTTGAAGAGATTTTAAAGCCTCTCTCCCTTCATAACATATATACTCTCATCTCTGAAGAATATGTCAGCTACAAAGAGGAATGGGGACCCTCAGAAGAAATTCAAAGCAGAGAGAAAGGAAAGACTTGCTCATTTGTGGTAACTGGGAGACAGCAATGAAAACTTTGGTAAAGTTAGGAGCCACCACTAACTGTCCCTAACCATCTCAAGATGAAGTTGCTGCTGGGTGACATTTAAAACAACCAGAGACTGACTGGGGGGGCTCAGGGGCTGGTTTGGAAGTATTGAACACACCACAGTGTGGACAGCCTTCGTGAAAGGAGAGGAGCGGAGGCGTGCGCTGCCAGCTCCCGTCATCTGGGTTGGGACAGAGAGACATTAAGGCCATGAGGAGCTGGGGTTGGCCCTGAGCGCTGCCGCCCAGGTGCTCCATGGCACCGGGCTGACGGCTTGCTGTCTTCTTCAGTCCCCTGTCTCCCATCGTGCTGTTCTGTCTGTTTGGACTCTGTGCTCTGACCTGAACCACCTGTCTTGAGTCTCCCTACTGCAAACACAGAGGACTTGTTGGTTGGTTGGTTTTTGTGTTTGTGGTTTTTTTCATTTGGCAAATCTAGGTCTTACCAACATTCCAGTAACCATCAGTAACAAATTATTAATACTCATTTATATAGAAGGGTTTTCCCCCCCTCTGTTTTTTTTGTGTCCCAAAACCCCGGATGTACCTCAGCCTTGAGCATATTACAAATTAAGATAGCAGAAGAGTTTTCAGAGCTTGACAATTCCTATGGTACAATTTATATTTCAAGTCAATTCTAAAAGGCTGGAAAAAAACCCTAATTTTGTCTGCAAGTTATTAGTTAAATTTGTCGTGTCATTCAATCTGTAATGTACTTATACACCAAAAAATGCTTTGAAGGGAGAAAAGAACCATGAGAAATTATGAATTTAAATAAAGAATAAGAATTTAATACATAGTAAATTCCTTACAATAGGGAAAATTACAATGAGATATTTTAAAAAGAAATTAAAAGTGTTGTAAGTAAACACTTAGAATATTTTGGTTTTTGTTTACAGAATCATTAGCTAAAGGAAGGAATGAAACTCACAGAGGAAGGGGAATTAACATTTGTTGACATTTTACTGCTTTTAGTTTTTATGTAAACTCGAAGCAATTAAATTATGTTTAAGACATTTTTGCTGTAAGTAGTTTCCATTTACATTCCTAGAAATAGTAATCCAACTATTTTATTGCATTGTTGGGAGCCCTGTAGCAACAGACCAAATATTTAGCAACAGCTCTGTTTGCCATCTCTAGAGCTGGAAACCAAAGACTTGAATCAATTTAATTGCATCAGTGTTTCTCGGCTACCGCACCAGAATGTGTTGTTCTTGAGTTTAAAGGGTCTATTCCTACCTTCCCCCACAGCAGTCTCTAAATAAACCTATAAATCCTTGTTCTGTAGCACATGAATTATCAGTAACTTCAAAATAAATGAAGACAAAAATGGTTGAATATTTAAACGTGTAGCAACTCCATCCCATGATAGATCATTTCAAACCAAAATTCATTTTTTTCTTTGATATCTACTACTGCTATAAACTTCCAGTTTATCATATAACATTACAATTTATGGTATAACCAGCTTGTGTACTGACTATAAACCCTTTGTCAATGCCACTGTAAAGACTTTATAGTCCATAAATAATAGAAGAGTGATAGTATCTATCCTTCTTATTTTGCCCAGCGCATCCAGAATATAGGACTCTAAACATGTCAGAGGATTTGCTTGTTTTACATACAATATAGGTTATGCAAAAAAATAAAAAAGGTACATTTCTCTGAGTATTTGGCTTACACAAAACTCATTCAAATAAATAGAAAATAAGTCACAGGTGGGAGTCTGCCTTTGCATGTTACAACCCATGAATAAAAGACACACACAAACAAAAATGAGTCTGAATTTAGTGCAGCATTCATCTATGGTCAGGGACTACCCAAAAAAATTAATTTCCTATCTCCTAAATTATTAAAGAGAAGATGGCTTTTCTTCACATGTAATCGCTTGGGGAGGAATTTACCAAGAACTCTGCATCTAGCATATCACCTTTTCCTGGTTCTCCATGATGCATGGATTTCTCAAGACAGCTTTCTCTCCCAATGTAGTGATGCCAGACCCAAATCTGTCACACATTTACCTTTACAGCCCACTGAAGGTAGAAGGTAATGTTATTTACAGGAGTTTTGCCTGTTGTTGAGGCAGAATGAAGTCAAAGACCTTTCCTCATCCCTTTGTGCTGTACATGACCAGTAACATAACCAGTTACAACCTCACCTGCTGTGCTTGCTAGGCACAAAAACGTCAAGGCTTGTGCTTCTGCCTTCTGCTCTGCATACAGATTCCCATGCAGGGATGGTTATTTCATTTTTCATACTGATAGCAAAAGACAAAATGTGACTGCTTAAAAACAAACATACAAGGAAGCGTCACAACTTTAAAGTATGCTAACGGCCACTTCATACTGCTCCCATTTTGTAAGAAGTTATTTACACTGAAGATCATGAAAATAAGACGCCAGCTTGTCCCTGAATTCTGTGCCAAACTCTTATCTCAGATGTAGCAGGCAAACAAAACTTCCATTGCTCTCATCCATAGCCTCAAACATTCCTCGACATACTAGATTGCTTTCTTAGCACACATAATCTCCGCAGCCTTTCTTTTCCTCCAAGTTTGTTTGTTGAGTGTTTTTCACATTATACAGCTGTCCTCCTGCACCCCTCATGGCAGGATGCTCATGTTGTCTCACCAGGGACTGCCCCTTCCCATCAGATCCTTCCAAGCGCTGCAGCAATAGGCCTTCTGGCACAAAGCCTCCACCTATTGATCCTCCAAACCAAACTTCTTATTTATGCTTACACGTTCCCTTGATGGATCCCTGTGTTGCTCTCACTTCCTACAAATTGTCAGGCACCTTCATTTATGTTTCCTACTCTTTTTCTGTTTCTCTCTTCTATCAGCTCTCGGAACGGTGCATATTGACACCTTTCTCACTGAAAAATGTAATGACGGGCTAAGGACCTTTTCTCTCTTTTTCAGTTCAATAAGAAGAAAATCTGTTCCTCTCTCTTTTCCCCCCACCCCAAACCAGAGCACGGTCCTCACTGGGCAGGGATAGGAGGGATGGGGCCCTTCTTGGGTGGTGTATCACAGATCTCCACAAGATCACATCCCTACAGCTCTGCTAGTCTTAAGTCCCCTTTCAGTGCTGCTGAACCAAAAGCGGGCAATGAAATACCCTTGTGAGTAGATGTAGCACATCTTTAAATGTTGATGTATTCAAATATCTTCATAGAGAATACGACACAATAAGTCTCAGGTGAACCCTTTGGGAATTCCAGGAAAAAGGCTGCCTAATCTCCAGTTAAACAGGCCTATTATCTCTCACTCCCCATGAGAAAGTGAAGCAGAACTGATTTGATTAAGAGCAAATTAACCTCTCTAACACAGCTACCCAGGGTTTTACACCTGTCACTTTAGTATGACAATTTATATTTATTCAAAAAGCCATGAGACAGTAAATTAAACATTGCCCTAATTAGAAAAATGTCATATGTTACAGTGGGGTAGCAAACTCAACTAATTTCAAACAGTTCTTGTGCAAAGTACATTTCAGTAGAGCATTAATACAAGTAGAGTCAATATTTTTTACACTGTCACATCTGAGCTGAATGCCATCATGCCACAGGTGTATATTTAAAGTTCCATCAAACAATAAGGCTGGACTATATTCAAAGTTCACCACAGATCCAAATTTGTTTAGGAAAAGCCATCAACACCTTAATTACCATATGCTCCAGTCCTATTTCTAGCCTCTAATGTCACAGTATAAACCAGCTCTCCTCTTAATTAGATCTGTTGGCACAGCATTCTTCCTAATGTTATGATGGAATACATAAAGGGTAAATTATTCAACAGGTTACAAAACCATACAATATCAAAGGTCAAAGTTGCATTTACTTCATTAGATAATTACTTAGAGGTGAACCTCAATGTTTCCAAAATGTCTAAAATTGTACAATTAAATTTTTAGGCTTACAGAAAACCCCTTAGATATCTTGTAACCACATATAGTAACTTGCTAATTTTAAAACAAAAAAATCTCAGCGCGTGCTCAGCCTTTGGCTAACACACAGCTCATGCTAAGGCAAGGCCTGACATATGCTGGGATCAAAGTGAGGGCCAACGTAGACAGGACACAATAGCCAGAAAGGGCTAATGGTCATTCTGCAGCCACTGTCACCTGCAGCTTTCTGTCCCTTCCAGCCATCATCCTTGCACATGGATGAGGATGTGCGAGGATGACGTGCAAGAAGTGGATTTCTTCAGAGTCCACTAACTCCTGGAAATGGCATAGACCAAACTTCCAAGCTGGAAGGTGTAAATATGTAAGTTTACCCAAAAAGATTTTGAAGTGGATCCGACAGCAACTGGACTGCTGAGGCTTTCCCGCGTCCCAGTGTGGTAGAGGGGACACCTACACTGGGATGGAGGAGGAAGGATGAGCACTCTCTGTGGTTAGCTAACTAGTTTGCTCATAAGTGCAGAAGTTATGAGTTAAAAATATATGAATTGGAGAACTTGTGAGTTAGGAAGCTCATGAATTAAGTGATGAATTGGTGAAGTAATTTTTTGATTTTTTTTTTTTAAACTTATCCCTACTTTTTTAACAGCTTTAATACTCTTGCTATCTAAAAGCAGTGTGCACACTGTAATTACAACACAGATAATGACCCTTTTGATAAATAAGTATAGATTATATTAAAAAATTCTTCAGAGTTGCTCTGAGGAAACTGTATAATAATGAAGCTATCTGAACTCTAACAAGAAAATAATTTAGGTCAGTATTCCCAGCAATAAATATTGCACATACGCATTTGTTTTTCTTAACTTGCTAACACATTTGTTTTGCTTAACTTGCTAAAAGGAAGCCAAAATTATTATTTTTTGAAATATGTATGTATGTGTATATATTTATTTTCTGTATTATGTATAAGTATCCATTTTATATATGCATATCTGTATATACACATAGATAAGTATGTATACATAGATAATTATAAAATATATAAAGAAATAATGCAATTATTTGCCAGTAAATGAAGGATTTTGACTTGGGGGGTGGAATGGGGAGACGTGACATTTATGACACACAGGCATAATGAACACCAGCTTAAAATTGGTTTACCAACTGCAGTTTATACATGAGAGGCCTTGCCTGAATTGTGGCTTTCCTTCCCCATCGTCGAGGCTGCTTGTCCCTCCGCAGGGCAGGCAAGTCAGCTCCCATAGACCCTCCCCTCACCGATTCTCTAATTTGCTCCATTCATTTCTCTGTGTGTGTTTCTTTTCGCAACACAGACAACCTCAGACTTTCATTTGGTCCAGGAAATGCTAAAACTGACTACGTTCACCTTAGTAGTAAATTGATTGAGAAATTAAAGGATCATCTGTGGCTGTGTTTATCACAAACGGATAGTCCCTAGACCTTTCTCCCCAGAGCCACTGAAGGACAAATCAAGAAAAGCAGTTCTTCAAATCTAATGCAGCCATTATCCTTATCAGATTTGTTTTTAAATAAATAACATCAAAACCAAAGGGAGCCATCAGAAGCAGAAGTCAAAAAGAAAGAAAAGATTTGCTGTTTTATAGTTGTAAGAGAGTAAAGATACCTTAAACAATTCTGCAAATCTTATTTTAGCACAAACAAGAAAAGTCCACCAATAATTTTTATTCTGTCTAAAGGTCACTAAGTATAGAAAGTTCCTCAAAATATACTAAGTGTCACAGATAACTATTATTTTTTATGCATTACCATCAAGCTTCTGGGCTTTACGTACAAAGGACTAGCATCATGAATGTAAAGACATCTGCATTATTGTTTGGAATGACCTTGCCTTTACAGCCTGAGTCATTTGCCAAGTCAGAGTTGTCACGCTAAACAACCTTTTGTTTCTTCCTTAACTCTTAAGGCACAATAGCTGTATAGCCTCAAAACTGAAAGACAGAAAGATTTACAGATTACCTGAAAACAATGCGTTACAGCTGGTCTGCTTTGTCACCAACCCTCATATTCAATGGAGATGAAGTTGTTGGTAATATATTGCCTGATTCATTGAGTTTTGCTTAGTTCAGATTTATTTCTATATATCTCACTCTAACTATTTTTAAAACATTTTGGCAATAGTTTAGAAGTCGCTGACAGCGTTACGTGTGTGGAGACCTTGCTAGAGAATATCTGTGTCATGAAAAGAAAAAAAACCCAAACAAATATCTTCCTTAAACGATGTCACGCAACCTAACTTAAAATAGCAGCAAGTACAGAACAACCTGTGTTTTAACTTGAAATGCCACGTCTATGTCATCCTCGGTCTTCTCGTGGGCTGAGCTGCAGAGACAATTAACAACCCAGACTGCCTCAGGTGAGCTAACTGAAGTTGCAGACTCCCTCATCCTGCAGCATGGGCCTGAATTCACACATCCCATTGGAAATCACATCGCTTTCCCCACAAGATTCCAGTATTATGTTTTGAAGTCAGACATTCTCATTGCCTGGGACTGTTTTTGAAGAATCTTCTGCAAAAATCATTATGCTTTTATTTGGTTATTTTTTTTGGAGAAAATGCTTTAGAGAAGTCAAGCGTGGATAAAAATTTCTGTTTTCCCTTAGAATGTCTTTAACCTGCCCAAATCCCATGTGATATGTCCAGTTCTGGGCCCCACAGTTCAAGAAGGACAGGGAACTACTGGAGAGAGTCCAGCAGAGGGCTACGAAGATGATCAAGGGACTGGAACACCTCTCTTATGAGGAAAGGCTGAGAGACCTGGGTCTGTTTAGCCTGGAGAAGTGAAGACTGAGAGGGGATCTTATCAGTGCTTATAAATACCTAAAGGGCAGGTGTCAAGAGGACGGGGTCAGGCTTGGATTTGGCAGGTGGGTTGGACAAGATGATCTCCAAAGGTCCCTTCCAACCCCTACAGTTCTGTGTGATTTAGGATGGGAAACTTAATATTACTCAAGAAAATATCAGTGGGGTTAAAGAGGCGTCGCTTGTTTCCCCTCTAAAGATCCATTAAAAAAAAAAATTAAATAAAAAAATCAGTCCTTCTGCACCCACGGGGTGGAATTTGCCCAGCCCTTGCCCGCTCAGCGAGTGCTGTGTCGGTATCGCGCGTGCCTCCAGAGAGCGCGCAGCCGAGACAGGCTCTGCTCCTGCAGTCACTTTGAAAGGGAGCAAGTGAATAACAGCAGCAGTTCACGTCAGACAATCTGTAACAACAGATCCCAGAAAGGAATATTTTTAGAAGACTTTAAAAATTGAAGTTTGCTTTCAGGTTGTGCATTTGTGGATCGGTGCGGAAATGACAGAAATAATAAGGTGGCACCTTATAATTTAATGATTGAATAAAATGGAGTTATGGATCATCTGAGAATAAGACAGATTTAAAACAAAAAAAAAAGTGTTTTTACATTAAAATTTTAGGAACATGAAGCCTTTGGGAAGAAAGGAATAAAAGGAAATACAGAAAGGGCACCTTGTTCATACACACCATATGTATCATCAGAAAATTCCTAAGGAAATAGCAGCTAAAATTTATGAGCAAAATTGGCATATCAGCTCTCAGATACAGTAGATTTCCTATTCTTTTTGAAAAAGCAGGCACCAAAAAAAGAGAAGAAACTGTACTGGTTATGAAAATAGATCTTTCCAAAAAAAAAAAAAAAAGAAAAGAAAAAAGAGGAATACCAATCAACAAGCTCTTTCCCTGAGGTATTTTTTAGCCTATAAAATCAAAAGTTACCAGAAAATGAGACTGCAGGAAAATACTGTAGCAGCAATATTAAATTTGTGCAAGACAACAAGCAAAGAGATGGGCAGGATCACAATATGTGTATTGGATCACGCAGGTGACATAAAAAAAAAAAACTTATTGTTTGTAATCATTAACACCAGAGCACAGGTGAAATGTTCCCATGTGTAATAGCTGGTACCCCAAAACCGCATACAAAAAAAAAAAAAAAGGCCACCTAAATTTAAGTGGTTAATCTATTTGTAAAAGTGCAACAACAAAATATATACACCAGCTCATCATCATGCTGGTTTTGTTTGTTTTCATGAGGTTAGAGAAAATAAGCAGGCAATCAGCTCAGTTTCCCAGCCCATCTGAAAATTAATCCTATGAAATAATTTGTTCCTGGCTATACCAGAGAGCTGAACAAGCTCGCTGAATAATTAGTGATGCCAACAGAAGGGAGATGTAGAAGTTCGCAGGTACAGGGGGAAGAAAGGATACAGCACAGCCTGAAGTTTACTTAACCATGAAACCACGCTTCATAGCCAAGCTTTAAACAAGTGATTATGTTCACATCCCCAAAAAGACAGCCTGATCAACATGAAATTAGCTTGAAAACCATGAAACAGAGAGACAATGAACATACGTCATTTTTGTTTGCCTTGCTGGGTTCTAGAACAATATGAATCTTAATAAGGCATCACAATATGGGAGACATAAGACAGCAATGATCTCTTTTTGTAGCCCAAATCTAAGAGCAGTGTCTTCGGATGAGTACTGAAAGATTAACGATTAGATGTTATCAGCAGACCTACAGCACCGTGGCAGCGATGCTCTCCTGAGTCCCTCAAACACCAGCATGATTGGGAATCAAAGGCTTCAGCAGCAACTGGAAAGCTTCCTCTAGAGTCAGTCCCAAACAAGCTGTTTCCTCAAAACTCAAGTACTTGGCAGCAGATGATGAGTACTGTTGTCCTGGATGGGGTTTCAAGTTGAAGGTTAGTTATGGTCAGAAGACTGAAACCACAGTCGATGGCTCTTGCAGGGGGCAGAAAGGCAAACCACAAACCCACCTCACAGAACACTTGGCTTCCTAAAAAAGGAGAAAACAATCTGCCTAACATGTGTTTTTGTTGTCCTTGGAGGCAACTGCAATTAGTCAAAAGCTAAGAAATTAGCTTTAATAAAAGAGGGGAAGTGCTGTAACAGAACCAACAATAACTTTTTATGGTTCTGACACCATCAAAGAACATGCTGAGTTACCATTTCAGTATTTTGTAGGATGCAGTTAGAATTATATCATCAGATACGTAAATCCAATATGATCCTTCACAAGCAAAAATCAGCAGCATGCCATATGTTGTATATCCTAAACACTAGTCAAAATAGCCTCATTTCATTTGACAGCACAAAGAACTGTCTGGATGTTGCATCTTTTTTTTGGCAGACCAGATAGACTTATTGCTGTGTTTGTTTCAAGACAGGAAAATCACATACAGCACTTGTGTTGCAGTCATAAAAAGAACACAAGCTGGAGAAATATGAATAATATTCTTTGCTCTGGGTTTTGTGGAATTTAATATTCATATTATATTTCAGGCATGAAGGGTCAAACCTATACACTTTCTAAAAGCAGACAGCTTTTCTCGCACTGAGGGTGCAAAACTCAGTATTCCAGAGGCTATTGCACAAACTCATTTTATGAGTTGTTTTTTGGTTTTTTTTTTTTTTTTTTTAAATGCTTTTGGCATGTGCAGAATGTAAATAATGAGTTGTGCAGAATTATTATTTAGGAAATGGAAAGCACTATATATCAGTATTATACAGTCATAGTCAAGGTCTATTGTGGAACTTAGTCCACAAATACGTAACAAGTACCTCCTACCAAAAGCTTACTCTTTGCACAGTTGGCAAATACCATATATTTTATTCTCTGGTGAGTAAACAATAGGATTATATTAACCAATTTCTTTGGGGGAAAAAAAACTCCAAAGCCAAAAACCCCCCCAACAAACTAACCACCACCACCTACTTGCTCTTCAGTAAGTTCTTTATCACCTGCGGTCAGGGCAGCTGAGCAGAACGTGCTGCAGGCTCTGCCATCTTGTCAGTGGCCAAGCCTCAGGCTGGCAAACACACCTTCGTTCTTACTTGGTTAATAAATGTTTTGGCTAATATCAGAAAAAATTGCTTTGGATTCACGTTGGTGACAGAAGTAATGTTCTCTCAACCCACGGCCTATATATTTTTAAGCCAGATACTCATAGTCAATAATGTAAAACATGTAAAGATTGAAAGCCTAAAGTGAATGTTGTGCTTATATTGAGAGACTTACTGCTTTTTCTTGTGAAAATCTAAGTTGATTGAACCAGTTTTCAATTTTTCAGTTAGTCAATTTAATCCAGGCAAAATTTTCCCGTTGATAGAAACTAATATTTCTTCTGACTCATTTTTCTTAGGTACACCATTAAAAAGGGAAAAAAAGCAAATGCATCTAGTAACATACCCAGGTTTGGGGACTTCAGGGTTTCAAGGGATATGTGATCGACTGCTGTATCTAAGAAAGAAATTCGGGTCAAACAAATGAATAAGAAATAGATGTGGGGCCAGGGAAAAGAAAGTGGGGAGGGAGCAAAAAAAAACAACAGTTATACAGAAATAAATGGAGTGTAGATTTTTGTAAGTAATAAAAGCAGATTTTCAAAATACCTTGTGGCAGTTCTAGCGAAGTGCCATGGAGTGGTATATTATTACTCCTTACATGAATGATCTGCTAGGTCTACAGCTGAGGGCAAAACAGGCAGACAGTGTTATCCATTGCAGAGTCTTTAATGAGACAATGTGAAGTTCAAGTTGCACACCACGCAATATTTTTCTCCCCTGTTCAATCTATATTAAGTCGATACTCTGCTAAAACCTAACATTTGTTGCATTTTTCCAATTTAGTTTCTGTCAATGTCCCCTAAAAGTGCTGAGCCTATCAAACTGACATCACCCACACAAATTTCAATAACAGTGCTGTAGTGAAAAATGCCATTACGCAGAGGCTGTGCTTTGAGGAAACAGCTCAGCTTCTCATTCACTCTACATCTGTAAAAGCTTGTCTTTTCATCAGGAGCTGTAAAAGTCTACAAAGATGCACACTACGGCAGTGCTCCCTTCTCTTTTTATTGGTAGTGCAGCAGGAAAGAATAAGAAGCATTATAGTAGATTGCTGTAATGAAGACTAACCAAAATTTTTCACCAAGTATATCCAGAGCTATTTTGATAGCTGCAGAGCTGTGTGAACTGCTACATCACACACACAGCTGCTTCCAGTCCCTCCCGCCTGATTTTAATTCTTTTTTGAAGGCTGCTAATATCTCAAGCTTTTCTGTCTGGTACTTGAACTAACTAACAACCAAACGCTTTTTGTTCTAATCTTACTTTTTTTTTTTTTCCTGCTATTTTCATTCTGAAAGATCCCACAGCACATAAATGACTGCAAGCAATTTCTAGAGGATGCTTCACACAAAAGCATATGGGGGGAAACAGCATAAATTGTTCCTCTTCCTTTACTGTAGCACCAAATCAGAAGCTGCCTTAACAAGAAGGTTTATATTAACTCCTGCAAACTTACAAAACATCAAACAGCCAAAGGCACTTTTAGATCGCTCGCTCCCTCCCTCCCCCTTCCAGGTGATAACTCTGCTTGTTATTCTCCTAGTCAAAGAGACTGAGGGCTTAACAAAAGCAATGCTAATAGCAAAAGTTCTTTATAAATCTTTGTAATTTAAGGACGCTTCTCTTTTAAGGAACAGAGAATATTAATTTCTCTTCATGATTCCCACTTCTGTATATCTATGAGTTTCTATAATAAATGAGCTCTGACTTGTTACAGATGAACCCAGCAAAGGAATGAGCAGTAATAGGAAGAGAGCAAACCTAATAGTCAGGCACATTATACTACTCCAGTTTATTGAGAAACAGTGGGCTCAACTGACAACAGTAGGGCCCGATGTCACAGGACTTGAGCTTCTGATGCAACCAAAGCAGAGTTCAGGACAAGAGGGAAAGGAGGACAATGTCTCCAGTAAGCCTAAGTGCCCATTATAAACAGGCTTAGGATGATTCAGGTCACACAAAGTCACAAGGCATGTCAGAATGCTCTAAAATCTTTTAAAATAACAGTTGACTGCAAAAAAATGCAATGAATGGAAAAATATTTTATACCATAAAGGGAAAAATTGCTGAGTTGTATGGGAAACAGTTTCTGGCACTGTGTAAGCTTCTTTTCTGTTAAAGTACATAACAAAAATTACAGAAGTATTGAACTACAAAACACATAACTAAAGCGAAAAAAGCAAATTAATTTAAACAGAGGAAAACAGCTTAAACTGTAAATCATACTTGGCACACACACTTACAACAGCAATACCTTAATCTATGTCTGATCCGTTAACACACTGTCTACTCTTTCAGATAACATATTTATTGGGACAGGCACAAATGCGATATATACCTTCCAGTTCAAGTAAACAGGGAGAGACTGCCAAATTTGCCTGCATAAATCACAGCAGTAATGTTTTTATCACATCACAAAACGTGAAAGAAAAGATTACTTTGATAATACAGCATAAAGGAAAAAAAGGTCAATTTTAGAATGCTTTTAAGATGTCACAAAATCTGTAGTGATTCACTGAAAATGCTAACCAGTTATACTCGGATGTGAAAAGACTTACACACAAAACCTCACCAACTCTCAGGATCCACCAGCCAAACTCAACCAAGTGGCAGTGGAGCATTTAGGCACTGGGATGACTACAGATTTTGAAATGCTGATTTTGCTGCCAGTTTTCTTTTTGATTACAGAAACTATGTTTTAAAGTAAACAGAATGTGGAGAGGCACTGCTAAAAGCTGTTGACACAGTACAAATGAGATCACAAATTAGAAGGGATGTGCCAGCTAATGAACACAGAGCTGTTGATCAGTGTAAAACTGTAAACTCTAAATATTCCTCCCAACATTTTTCTTAATTTTCTTCAAGGAACTCCACTGCTGGGACTTTCATACATTAATTGGACTTACAGTGCCCTTTATGCGTGTTTTAGAATTTTTTTTTCCTCAGAGACTGAAATATATTCCTATGAGATTATGTCCTTTCATACTTGCAAGGTAACTGGAAATGCTACACATACATACTTTAATCAATTTGTAAATGAAAAACATTAGTGTGGTCTGCTGAGCACTTCTGACATTGTTTAACGTATCAGCACAAGTGTGAGAACACACACTGTCATGAGCTTTGACGAGCAGCAGCTCTTCACAATCCCTCCTACACCCATACATGAAAGGTGGGTAGAGTTTACAGAAATGTACTACGAGTATGCCTTTGCCATTCATGAACGTCTTCATATCTTCCATGTTTAATCCCAGGCAATAAGTCAGAAATAAGGGGTTTCTCCCGTTCCACAGAAGTTCTGTGAGCAAACATACATATATATAAAGGTATCTACCAAAGATACTTAAATATTACGGAGAGACAACGTTAATATTTGCAGATGTAAAAGCGTTAGGAAGAATCCACTTTCTGGCAGCCAGGCCAAGGGTTTCTGGATTATTAATTCGAGCCCCAAATTAGAACAGAGTGAAAATACTCTTTGTAAAATTTGAAGAATAAGGACAGTTACATTTTCACAGGAATGTTTTTCACTTTTTCTTTCTTTTTTTTTTTTAGCAAGGTGCAGAATCATAAAATGGTTTGGGTTTGAAGGGACCTTAAAGATCATCTAGTTTCAACCTCCCTGTCATAGGTAACCCCTATACATTAGGAATATACTTCATTTCCATCTAGGTATTTTCTGTAACATTTAAATTGTACCTGTTCTGCAATGCAGTAACAGTTACTTCTCTACAGGAGTACAGTCTCTGTCTTCCTCTGTAGCATTTACTGTCAGAACTGAAGAGTGGAAGACTTGTTTCTCTGATGTAGCTATACCATTTCCATAAGGAAAGACATTTTGCTGTGGTGATGCTGTAGTACAGGAGAATCAAAATGATGCAACATCTCTAAAATAACGGAACAAGCAAAGGTCAAGGATTCTTACTGAATTTGAAAGATTACAGCAATAAAGGGTTTAGAAAGCACTCTGGAAGTTGTATGGAAAGGATATCACTCTCTCCTAAATTTTATAACTATAAAAGCTAACCCTACTGCACCAGTAAACTGCAGCTTTTCCAAGATAAAAATAAATCTAAGAATCCATGGAGGAAAAAAGGAAAAAAAAGGGAAAAAAAGGTTGGAGAGTGGGAAAGCACCATTATTGGTCCCTTCATCCTTCCTGACAGAATAGAAATATGAACATGATCCAGAGAATATGAAAAGCAACTGGGAATTTCATTTTTTTTCGTGATTGGCTACTATCCTTCTTTGGGAACGTTCATCTTATATTTGTCTTATAACAAATTTATTGTTACCTTTCCCTGGCTCCTCCACCCCTGTCTCAAGAGATGGATGAGTTTCAAAACCAGCTGCATGTGACTCCCCAACAACATATTCTTGTTGTCATGCCTACAAGACACTGCTTGAACAGGCAATATCGAACAAGACCAGCTTTCTTCATGGTTCTTAGAAAGAGCAATGAGATGATGGAGAATATTGCCAAACAAAGCACATCCAGACTTTATAAAATAAATCTCCAACATATTTTTTTTTTCAGTAAGAACAAACTTCCCACTTTGGAGAGATGAGGAAACAAAACCAAACCAAAGTCCTTTAACAAATTATTATAAAATAGGATTAACAGGAGAGGAATTTGGAAAAGAAACAAAAGAAGCTGCAGGAAAGAAACCTCAGCATTGCTTGTAGTCTAATAGGAAGGTTTTCAGTTTTAAAAGGCAACAGGTAATGTAGTTATTGTACTAGATAGGGACGAACTACTTTGCCTTCAGCCTCAGTTTATCCACAGAGGAAATGGATTATTGGTCTGAAACCTGCAGCATTTTCTCTTTATTGAAAGTGTTCATGTTAAACTAAGAACACTGTTTCAAGCTTATTTATAAAGCAAAAGTAATATTAATGTATTTACCTCTTAAGATATTTGTCAGGTGTTAAAAGAGTGAATCCATAAAACATTCCCTGATGTTAAACTTGTATGGCAACCTAATGCTTCAGTTACCACGCTGAACATAAAAGCCTAACATATTAATCTTCAATTTAGGATGGAAGGATTTCTGCTCGCTGTGCAGAACTCCAGTTACGGTGTTATTTCATTCCAACAAAATACACTTTAATTGTGATTCCATTAAATTAGAAATAGATGGTTTTGCCCGATATAATGCTTTGATGTCTACAGTTCCAATGCTAATAAAGTTATTATCACCACAGGTGTACATTACATTATGTTCATTAATTAGGGCATGAATTAAAAATTTTCCAGGCTATACTAATTCTCAATCATTTAGATAATTCTTTCAAGAAGGGAAAAGGGGGGTGGTGGACACGATAAAACAAGTTAAAAAAGAAAAAAGGAGGAGGAACACTGGGATAACTCCCAAATCTAGTCAGTCTCCATGCCAGCAGAATGCTCAATGCTTTTTTTCTTATTTGTGCCACTGTAAACTCACGAGAGATCAGGAGTTATGCCTGAAATCTTGTTATGGGCAAAAAGAAAAGACACCTTATATGTCAAGCCAATGATTTGCTAGTACTGTAATTGAAATGTTAACAGTCTAATCAAAGAATCATTATTAGTACAGATTTAATCATTAAAAGAAAGAAAAAGAGAATACTATTACAGAAACATAGTCTTAATAATAATGCAGTTTCAATTGTTATGCACACGATACTAATATCTAGCCTTTTTCAAGTGTTAATCTTGCCCTTCCACCACCCCTCTGGATCCCAAGGTTGAAGGCACCACTCTTCCTCAAGCAAAATCATCAGTGTCCCAACTTCCTCACTGGAAAGAATGTAACGTTAAAGAAAGTTCTTCCTCTTCTACTTTCTTCTTTCTGGATTCATGTGGAGCTTTTTTTTTTTTTTTCCCCACGCTTTCTAACACACTCTTAAACCTTGCTCTTTCTTCATTGGTCTGCAACTGCATGTTACATGAGTCAGGTGTTTTACCTTGGTCAGGTACTTACTCTTTTCCTCCGTTCCTTACCTGTAAATGGGCTTTGTCCAGCTCTATCTCTGCATTTCTTCAGCCATTTATAGCCCTTAGGTCTCCCGTGCCCTTGTCTTTTATCATCACGCGCCTATGCCCCTCTACACCGTGTCTTGCGAGGCCCCAGCCACCGTGCCAGGCCTGCATCCCTCTGCACCGCACCACTACCTTAACTCAGAAATGTCTCGGGCTACACAGAATAACTGCTTGTTACTACTGTCTATATAAACCCCACAGTTATACCACACAAAGATAATCAAACATGAAACCAATTAGGCGCAGCCATCTGGCCATTAGAAGGGTTGCTGTTAGCGCTCAGCCAAGGAGGAGCAGAGCTCCGGGCAGCAGCCGGGCGAGCAGGCCCCGAGGCTGGGCGAGCTCCCTGCCAGGCCTGTGGCTAGCAAGGACGACACTGCATTGCTGGGAGAACGCTCAAACTCGTGTCAGTGTAGTTTCTACAGACACTAATGTGACTCGCTAACGTGAACAAACGAATGAGAAAAACTGTTAGAGAAAACAAAAAGATTTGGTGGTAAAATACAACGGCATCTAAATGAGCTTCGCTTTGCTATTGACTCTGCTTTTAATCTCAGCCACTAAACAGTAAACAAGTGTTTGGCTACTCAGACCATTTCTCAGACATATCGTTATGCTGGTATTTGTTTTTCTAAAAGAGAGAGGAAAATATGGTGCAAATATTATTATGCCTTCCTTTACATAGCAGGGGTAAGAGTACACAAAACACCAATATTTTACTTTTTTTCTGCTATGTCAAATCACGTGTTGATGAGGTAGAATTTTCTTTTCAGTACCTAACGCCTGTACTCCTCGCGCCTACCACGAGGACTGTGTCCCAGCAGCAGTCGTAGGGAGGCCTTGAGAGGAGGAGGCCCGCAGCTTTAGTACCACACCAGTGCATCAGGGCGCATTTTTGTTCCCCATCTGCTCCCCTCCCAGGCTCAAACAAACCCAAACCAAGGATGCAAAGGCCATCACTCACCACCTCCCACAGGCAGACTGATGCCCAGCCAGCCTCAAGCAATGGCTGCCTAGGGCATTTGACCCTCCCTAATCAGAGGGCAGCCAGAGCAGAGGCCGCAGGCACCCTGTGATGGAGGACAGCCGGCAGAGTTCATTAGAAGCTGCCAGAGCTACCCCTATTTATCTGCTTAGCCTCACCCAGCAGCAGCAGGCACCCTCAAGTTCCTCGGAGGGTTCCTTGAAGCTCAGTAAGATCTCAGAGAAGCAGAGCCCAGGAACTGGTGCACAAATTGCTGTGTCTGCTGACAGAGCTCTGAGCCCTGAAGCAAAGGCAGCAAGACTAAATCTGCTTCACGGCTACGACAGCTGGGCCTCCCAGCACACACAGCAGCGCGGTGAAAGCAACCCAGCCGCCACAGCAGGGTTAACAAGCACCTCTTTTGGGTCCCAAGACTTCTAACACGTTTCCCAAAGGCACTGAGTTTTACTGCTCAATGCGGATCCCCAAGCTATTCCCACCATCCACACATTTCATGTTTTCATCGTGGACGGCACTGCACAAGGGAAGGACAACCTGGGCTGTGTCACCAAACTGCTCAGTGCACGGTGGATTTGCTAAGAGTTTTTGTGTTCAGAATTTGGGCTTTTTTGCAGCACATCAGTGTGTTCAGGACAGAGGGGTTGTTCATTAGCTGCTGGCAGAAGCCGGACAGGCAGTCAGGCAGGCAAGGCACAGGCTCACACTACCTTTCTTAGCATTCCCAATTACACTTTGATGGTAATTGTGCATGGTGGTACATGACAACAGTTGAGAGTTGACAGAAGAGAAATGGTGCAAAAAGTTTAGGTATGAATGAGTTGGCAACACAAAACAAGAACAGCAGGGAAAACAATAAAAGCCATTACAGCCTGATAAATTGAGAAACCCTTCAGTACCCCACAATTTTGACGGTAAAATTTTCAGAAGCTGTTGACTGCATTGGCAGACAAAACACATTAACTTTCTGTGGACTGAGGTTCCTAAGCAGGTGAGTCACGTTCAGAAACAAGGCAAAGCTGACTAAATCTTTCAAGTGCTCTTGAAATTTTTTGCCACAGTTACTTGTGGTCCTCCAAGTCAGATGTTGATGCAGACCAGAGGGATTATGGTCATTTACATGGTTTCACTGGGTGGACCATTTATTGTCACAGCACGAAGCCAAGCATTCTGGCATGCTGCAAGCACAATGCAAGAAAGCATTTTGTATCTGTAGAAACAAGTCCGTGGGCACATCCTCATCGCCATTATCTTTTAACAGCATCTTGATTGCCAAGACATAAGTATCACTTATCATTCACAGAAATCTTGAATTTTGAAGTGGTTACTGAGGTTTCTGTGCCATACCTTATACTAGTTGTAATGCATTTCCGTGACAGGAACAAACAGCTTTAAAATAATGTCCAGCAGTCAAAATTCCATTGCATAGACTGTGTGGTTATAAACTATGTTACATGTAGGCCAACAGTACTTCAGCATTTCACATATAAACACATACATGCTCTTTATCCTTAACAGCTACGTTACTCTGAGAAAAAAAGGTAGCAGCAGCTTGAGCGGCATTAAAATGAAGGAAAAGTGCAAATAAAATTCAGATTTATTTCAGTTTCATTTCTACTTAACTGCAGTTATTCATGACATCTAAATGCACATTCACTGCAGTTTCTAGGTGCAATATAGTAGTTTTTATGCAGTTAAAATGAGTTTATGTACAAGAGAATTGCCACAAGCCAATTCAAAATTGCCTTTCAAAACCCTTTTTCCAAACTAAGTTGTATTGTAATAATTCTATTTGTGTTGTGTCAGCTGGCCCAGAACTACAAATTTGAAATTACCATGAAGAAAACTAGGATAAAAAAAATAGATATTTGCAGAATCCATACGAAACAGATAAACATACCACATGTATTAAAAAGAGGAAAAAGTCACAAGAAACTATTGTTGCTTTGCTTGGAGATACACTTTCAGCATAAGCATACATCTGCATTCTTAATCCTGAGACATTTCTCAATTATCACACCTTAAGATTTTTAATGCCCCCCAAGCTCAAATTATTAATCATAATTTGCATGTAATACTCTTCAGCTTGTTTTATGTGCACTTTCAAAGACATTGAACTATAAAGATATTACAGGACTTCTATGATACTGTCTTTCATTATGATTAAAATGGCTTTTTCTCCAGCATTTATAATACATTGGAGAAGGCCCTGTTGCTCTCCATAGTGTTCCACAAAGAAATTTTCTTTGGGATTCCCCATAGCTCTTTGCACAGTAATTTCAAAGATGAGGGAATAATCTATTCAGCCTTACTTGCCATCCATGGAAGGAAATGCAATTTCTAGAATCAATAAGAAGGTTCAACTTCACCAATCCCCCAAACCATCTCTGGGAATAGTTTATAATTTTAAGCTCACTTGATAAGCACATTCTCCCAGAGCGAGAAGGGCTGCCTCTGCTTCAAATGCAACCAACCCTCCTCAAGTGCAAGAGTCACACATGGGAAGTTAATTATTTGTACTTTAGCAGTAATTGGAGACCTCAAGTGAGGTTGTACAGAGCATAACACAATGTTATTTCAAATACTTATTGAGATGTATTCTATGCTCTGAAGAGTTCACAAAACGACTAACACAGTAAATAAAGCAAGGAAAGAGGAGCCAAAAAAAAAAATAAAAATTGGTGACAGTGCCAGGAGGAAGATAAGATCAGATTCACTCGTATAGAACTTCTGAATAGGAACATGACATTTGCTACTCAGGTCACTAATTAGAAAAGCTTTCAAAATCCATACTCACAATTCCAGTTCAACAAGAGTTGATTTTTTTTTTTTTAAAAATGGGGGTATGCAGGAAGAAACTTAGTCAAGAAGTTTTTAGCATTCCTGCTGTTGCAACAAACTAAAAATTGTGCAAAGAATATCAACTCAGAAAATGATCAATGGCTCCCAATCATTATCTGAGCAGAATATTAAAGACATGCATAATAAAGTAATTTTGATTCATTTTTGAGAAGTGATGGCATTTAGCGAGATTCAGTAAATTGTCCCTTTCAGCACTAATAACATGTTCATAGCTTTCCCCACCAGACGTTCCATAATGGCAATATAATAGGATTGCAATGACAATTAAATGATTGCATATTTTAGGGCAATGGAGGGTATCCACTAGGGCATGAACCATTAGCAAAATGGTAACGTCGTTGCAGGAATTTTCATGCTTTGGCATAACAACTGATAAAGCAGCAGCACTGGAAGAGAGCAGGTATTCAGTTCATGTACCATCTTCTTGATTTAAAAAGATAGAAAAGTGACAACAGTTAGTGAATCTTAAAATACTCAACAAAAGTTGAAGTTTGCTTTCAGCCCTTCCTCTGCCCCCCACCCATCAGAGGTTCACCTAAGACCACAAGTAGTCTTTGCTGACAGTTCAGAAAAGACACCAGGGAGGTTCCTCTTCTTCCCTTCCCCAGATCCCAAGCTGGGGACTCTCTCAAAGGCCACCCTTCACTCTCCTCTAAACAAACAACTGGTCTGCCGCACACCCTGCAGATGGATTTGTAGTCGCACCAGGCTGTACAGTTGTGCTTGTCTGCCATACATCGCTGGAAGGAGACTTTAATTTAAAATTTAGTGTTGGTGTAAAACACTTGAATTGACAGCCTGGGAAATAAAGTTCTCTATTCAAAGGCTGCATACTGAACAATGCAAGCGTCTTCACAGTGCTTCACTCCAGAACAGCCGTTTTGGAGATGGAAGCCTATCTTCTCTAGACTTCAGGGACCTGCTCCAGTGTTTTGCTGAGCTCATCATCAGTGTGACATGGAATCCAGTCTGACATCAAAGGTGTGGGCAGCTACGTTGTTTTTCACTGGTTACAACCAGCCTTTGGGTACTGGGTACAGCACAGAACCAGTGCCTCACACAGAACCTCTTCTGATGTCATTCCCCGACATAAATGGCCTGGGAAACCTTTCTCAAACAAGACACATATGTATTAAAGTGAGGCAATATGACTGAAAAAGGAATGAGTAAAAGGGAAAAAAACCCCAAAGTTATTTTGCAGCTTCCTACCCAAATCAAGGTCTCTCAACTTCTGCCCTAACTGTAAGGGCAGAGCTAACTGCACTAAGTATAGATGATTCCCAAAGAGAGTTCAGATTCTGCATAAATCTGGTCACTGGAATTTACTTGTTTGATACTTACAACAAATGGTTCAATGTAAAATGCATGGATTAGTTTAGATGCTGTCAAAACAAGAGTTATCTCACAGATCTAAGTTTACCTCCCTAATGCGTAACTGCAGAACTGCAGGAAACAATGACATAAGAGAATGCTGAATTCCGTCATATTAAAAATCATTTCAAGAAAACATACACATTTTTCATTCCTTGTTTAAGAAAAAATAATGCATTAAAAAAGTGAAACAGCAATCACAGGAAAAGAATATGGGAGAAAAAATGTGCATGAGAGAATGTTTTTTCCTGCTTTCTTCCTATTTGATTACAGCTGGAGGAGAGAAACCGAAAGACATTTGTTATATTGCTGCATAATCCCATTTGCAGTGATCACTCTCTGATGTGGCAGATAGAAGGGTGTATTAGAATGCTTTTAAGTATTTTTTATCCCTTTATTTTATATGTACAATTAGTGACTGATATCCGCTGACAAAGTATTGCATAACAACTCCAGAAGTGTTTGTGCACATACATAGACAGACGCCCAGTATATCACATGGGATCGCGTTACTATTTCACAACCCTAGGAAACAATTCAACCAGAACTAAGAGCATTTGGTACTAAAAGCTCAGTAAACTCTTGGAATTTAGACAGGAAAACCAAAATAAATTCTTTTTCCTTCTATGACAGGCAGTGAAATGAAATTAAAAAAATAAATAAAAACTAGAACATTGACCTTGTCTTATTCGTAAAACAGGGCTGGTGAAAAATGAATCCCAAAGAATAGTCTTCCCACTAACCTATGGGGAAGGAGATGGTATTTCCCTTTAGGGAAGAACAAAGGACAGTGCATACCTCAACAGTGGGTCTGAAAGACAGAGCAGCAGTCCCATAAAAGATACATACGACTAACCAAACAAAATAAAACCACATAATATGAATAATTATGTAATTTATGTAAAAACATTTATATAACAGCAAAAAAGCTCACCACTGAAAATCAGCGTAAAACTGTCAAAAGTTATCTAAGAATGTTTTTGAAGACATTTACCACATTCAAAACATCAGATGTCAATTCATTGGAGTGGAAGCTCTTCAGGGCCATAGCAAGCGCTTACTTTTTGTGTAGGCTGTGCCAAAGGGATCTTGGTCCCACCCGAGGCCTGTAGGCCCTACTAGAATAAGAAACAAAATGGCTGTCCTCTACCAAATCAGTGCAATAGCTGTTCATTACCTAGTTCAGAGAAGGGGTTGACTCAGAGTTCGCTTAGCTCACTTCCCAATTAATGTAACATCTTCATAAACCACGATCTAAAGGCTGCAATCCTGGTCATCAGATCAGTCAGTCCCTTTCCTCCTTTATTAGTGGGAAATAAAAATTACACTATTTCAGTCAGTCAGATGCTGAAGAACAGTAAGTCAACAACAATCTTCAGCTTGTCAAAGAGGAGCTAAACAAATTGATGTATGCCATGAGAGAGAGACATCCTGCTTAGTAGTGACTAATAGTCATCTTCTAGAGCGACAATTGAGGTTGAAGTCTGCTCATTATATGAAAGTCACTCTGTGATTTCAGAATTTTAACTCCCCTTTCACCTGTCTCTTCCTAACATAATCTACTCTGCTCTCATAAGATACGACCTGCAGTGCTGCCTCCAGCTCTGGGGCCCCCAACATAGCAAGGACATGGACCTGTTGGAGCGAGTCCAGAGGAGGCCACAAAGATGATGAGAGGGCTGGAGCACCGCTCCTATGAAGACAGGCTGAGAGAGTTGGGGTTGTTCAGCCTGGAGAAGAGAAGGTTCTGGACAGACCTTATAACCTTATAGCTTCTTCCAGTACCTAAAGGGGTCTACAGAAAAGCTGGGGAGGGACTCTTGATCAGGGAAGGTCGCGATAGGATGAGCAGTAATGGTTTCAAACTGAAAGAGCATGGATTTAGATTAGACATTGGGAAGAAGTTTTTTACTCTGGGGGTGGTGAGGCGCTGGCCCACGTTGCCCAGAGAAGCTGTGGATGCCTCATCCCTGGAAGTGTTCATGGCCAGGTTGGATGGGGCTTTGAGCGACCTGGTGTAGTGTAAGATGTCCCTGCCCACGGAAGTAGATGATCTTTAAGGTCTCTTCCAACTCAAACCATTCCATGATTCTATGAACATGCAAAACTTAACTATCTGAAGTCACCTTCCGGGAACTGAAGACTGCAACAGTTTTCAGTGTCTTTTTCTGTGTTCCTCAGTAGCTAAAGTACTATAAAACTACTTTGGAACTAAAAGTATCTCCAGAACCATAATGAACATCTGCTGGTAGCATTATTTATTTATTACTTGAAAGGAATACATAAGAACCTATAGTTCTATAGTCTATTCCCCTCTGCATGCTACTAAGATACCTCTTAAAAATAGCAAAGGGACAGGAGAGAAAGTTTGAAAGAGGTTGTTCCAGACCTGACCTGTATCTGGTAGGCATTAAAAACTGGATCAGGTGTCTTGGCATATGGGACTCCCTGAGAGTTGTCAACACGTGATTCTACCTAGCAAGAAGTAAAGCTTCATAGGCGTGCAAAGCAGTCTGTCACGTTCATCCAAAGAGCAACAGAAAGAAGATTAGAGAAGAGCAGCGGTTTGAGAACAACATGAGTCCTTGATGGCTTCCTAAGTAAATACCAGGTGTTGAAATAGCTTTAAAAAAGGAAAAAATAACCCCCAACACACATCCCATTTTGGCAAGAACTTAATGGAGTAGATGGAATAATTCTGTAGTTTTCCTTCCCCACAGCTTATGTTGCAAATGTGTAACACGTTATATATTCTAGACTAAGAATCTAGGTTCAGTAAACAAGCCTTTAAAGGACAGAGCCCAATGAAGAACAGCAACAACCTTTTTTTTTTTAAAAAAAAAAAGCAGCAACAAAACGGGATAAATGCATCCAATTATCAAGACAAATATTGTTTCAAAACAATTAAAAAACTTAGCATGCAAATCCTTTATCTCTAGGAGAACAAAAATAAATATTTACTGTATGCCAAATAAAATTAAGAGGTATTTGGCACTGAAGAGAGAAAAGCACTTTGAAACATCACATTGCACACCTGCAAACAGAAGAAGGCAGCTTCTGCAATTGGAAAACATCTTAAGAACATCATTTCACCTTTAGCATTACTAAGGAAGAACTTCAAAAACCAAAATTAAAACTCTAAGAAATTAACAAGTCTTAACAAAAAAAAGCACTTTTAGTTAGTTATCCAAATCATTCTCAATTGCTGCAAACAGTAAGAAGTCACATTCTCTTTCCCTCAGTGGTGCTTTGCTAGTCATCTGAAAGCTGCCTTGTGTATGAGCTGTACAGTGCTGCTTGGTACTGGAGGTGCAAATAAGCTTGCTACTTCCAACTGTTCAATGGTTTCTAGCATAAAAAAATCAGGATTTAATATAAAAACAAAACAACCTTAATATCTTTTCCCAACTCAAAGACCACGGTACAGAAACATCATCACTTAACAAACATTACATAAAGTTTAAAAAAAAAAAAAGGCAACCACCAAACAAAACCCAAAAACATACCATAGATACTGCATATTTTCTTTACAACGGCCCACAGAGAACTGAAGCCTGGTAGCTTATCAACTGCACTCAATTCCTGAACGATGTGATTGCACACACCTGCATCTCAATTAATCTTATTTGCTGCAGCGACACTACCTCACTCATTTTCTGATATAACCTGGGCAGAATTGATTTCCAACTTGCCCCTCAGTTCATTGTAAAAGGATAAGGTAGATTTAAAAACACTCAATAATAGCACAAACTTCCACTGTACATGGTGAGTGCAGCAGATCCAGTGTGCTGAAGACAGAGTTTGCTGCAAAACTAATGATGACCGTAGCCCGAGTGAAGCTTGGAAGAAGCAAAGGAACTCTCATTAATTTCATTAGAACTTTTCCAACGCACATCTCATTGAAACCTGGCCTAAACAATTATGGTATAAATAAAACAATACTTAGGCTGTCATTTCTACAGCTAAAGGGGCAGAAAATCTTTTTTTCTAAACCTTTCCTTACCCCTTAAACTTTGCTTAGGGGAGTATGTTCTCCTAGTTATATAAAGAGCACATCTTAATTATTTAGATATGTTACGTAAGGAAAGAAGGAGGTTAATACATTTAATGTACATGTGCAAATTAGTTTAGCACCACTTCCATTGCCCTAGTGTACAAGTTTAGAAATGCTTTTGTGCCATCTCTCTCCACAATTACTTCTTATGTCTCCTTCATTATTTCCTCATCATCTAATTCTGTAATTCATTGTCTTAACAACTTCTTCATCTTGGAAAGTAGGACATTTCTTCTTAGGGCCACATTATGTAGCATGCCCTGAAGACTTGGCACACATTTCAGGGCACTAGCAGAAAGGCTTCTTCTTTGCTGTAAATATATGAGTAATGCATTTTTAACACTTCCAATAGGAATTTCAGGACCACCGCATTCTTTTACATGCTATAATCCAACATACCTCTGTTGCTTTAATACAACTTTATGATTGAGGAAATACATGCCTTAGGAAAAAAAAACCCACATATGCATTATACATAAAAACTGTGTAGCCCAGTAAGGTACAGAAGTAACGAGTTGCATACCTGGTCTGTCCCATTTTTCTATGGAATTACAGCAGGCTGGAAAAATGGGGTTTAAAGCCTTGCCATTAGGAAACAAAGAGAAGCATCGCAGAGCATCTCTAGCTCTGGTCATGGCAATCTCTTGGATTTAGGGCCTGGCTCTCACAGTGTGGCAGCTGACCAAAGACTACAAGATCCGTGCTAAATTTCCACTAGGTGAACACAGCCTGGTTACAGGCCACGAGGCAAGACCAAGTCCTTCATGGTCACGTGGTGACACAAACCAGTATGTTAACCAGGTTTCTGGGTGCTGGATCTGCCCATATCCAGCTCTGGCGATGTCTTGTCAGTATTATGGGATTCAGGGCTGTTTTCCAATACAATGCAGAAAGACTTACTTGAACCTATAATAATAATACCTTCCCAAGGAGAGTTACAAACTACAGGTGCTCTCCAAAGGGGCACCTGTGCTCTGGGAGACTAGGGTAAAAGCTCAAATTTGAAGCAATGTAAGTGAATTCTCCCTCCTCCCCCAAGTTTTTATTTAAATGAAAGAAGAAAGAAAGCAAGAGCCTTTTGGATATTGTTAATACAAGAGATATGGATTCACATGAATGCGGATTGTTAGAACAGTTTGTAAAGTGAGTACACGGAGTTTTGAAAAAATTAAACTTACAAAAATCTCAGTTTCACCTTAAATTGCTCCAGGAAAAAAACAGAATTTACCATGCCATAATTCCAAACCCGAATCACAACCTGTTGAAATATTAGCCTTAATATCTCACTAGCTAAATGAACAGTCATCCACTTTTCTGAGCAGGTATGTTAAATAAAACCATCTGTAATGAGACCGCCTTCCTATTTGCCAAACAGCATCAGCTGGCCAAGTCTATAGCAGTTGGCTGATTGCAGATGTCTCAAGGATAGACGGGCATTTTGAGAATCCAAAGTACTGGCAAACACCTTGATAATCTAATTTACAGCATTACAGACAATCTGCACATGAAGCAATGGACATACTACGCGTTGGTGCACATCTCTGCTGGAGCCAAAATGGCAACGTGAGTGCTTTCAATTACTCAAAATGCACAGGGAAAATAACAGCAAAGTCATTCTTTGGCTTGCTGTTTTGATATAACTAAAGTATTTTTCATCAGTATTGCCAGCTGAAGGCAACTCATTCACCTGTTCTACCATCCTGAGGACGTCCAGCACTTGATCAAATGCTCATTACACTGGTTCTCCAAAGGTTTGATTTTAATCCACACCTTTAGATTTGCATCTTACTTGTGTTCTCTCATCTCTACTTTCAAGAGCTATCCATGACCTGAGCAGCTGAAACCAAATAATCCCATCCTCTTAAATGAATAGAAGTTGCCCTCATTAAACCTTCTTGCTTGTTACATTCACATTATTTAACAACCACCACCTACACACAGTGAACTGCCATGTCATCAAAGTCCCGTAACTCTGAGCTTCTTTTAATATTTTGAAAATCACATTCTTCAAGTGTTTTTCACATTGTTCCATAATGTTGCTAGGGCTTTCCAACTGCCTCAGACTTTCAGTGACTGTTACCCAAAGTGATGTAGAGCATGCTGCTCAATGCAATCTGAAACAAGGTCAACGAAACCTGTGTTTTTAAACTGAGGGGCGAGCAAATAGAGAATCATCAGCAGTCACTGTCTGGGCTGTCCCAGGAATAACTCAGGACCATGTAAGGTTGCTGGATTTTGGTTTAAATACTGCTTGGCCTCCCTCAAGAGAATATTTCCAAAAGAACAAGGAAGTAGCTGATGTCAGGAGCTCTCCTTGACAGGCTGTGCTTGCTAAGCAGCTCACTTAACCTAGATCTGGGTGTTTAATAATAGAGAAGACACAGGTGAAGTGTTATACTAAGATACCATGCTGGGTTAAACCCTGAATTTCTCCAAATAATGGCTGTTAACCACTCACTGAAAATTTTGGCCAAATTTGTTCCGTCGTCTGCACGTAGATGTTCCAAGGCAGTGCTTTTACACATTTAAAAACACATATGATCTTCTTAGTCTGAAATGTTAGTTTGAAGCATTTCAAACTCTATAATGGGTCTGTGTGGATCAACAACATTCATTAATCAGCTGTACGCAAATGAGGATATCCATCCGATCCCCAGTGGATGCCCTGAATGACTGCGAGGGATCCACAGCTCTGACTGACGAAAACACAGAAAGGCTATCATTAGAGTAGCTACATAAATATATTTATAGTGGGTGGGGAAGGGTAATACCAAAGCTCAGAGTAAAAAGGACTAAGTCCAACTGCAGTACATAGGATCATAGAATGGCCTAGGTTGGAGGGGACCTTTCAGATCATCTAGTCCAACCATCAACCTAACACGGACAAAAACCATCACTAAACCATATCGCTAAGCACTACGTCTACACTTCTTTTAAATGCCTCCAGGGATGGTGCCTCAACCACTTCCCTCGGCAGCCTGTTCCAATGTTTGATAACCCTTTCTGTGAAGAAATTTTTGCTAAAATCCATCCTAAACCTTCCCTAGCACAACTTGAGGTCCTTTCCTCTTGTCCTATTG
The DNA here is from genome assembly GCF_963924245.1 of Chroicocephalus ridibundus. Taxonomy (NCBI): domain Eukaryota; kingdom Metazoa; phylum Chordata; class Aves; order Charadriiformes; family Laridae; genus Chroicocephalus; species Chroicocephalus ridibundus. The sequence goes on along the minus strand of NC_086291.1, from coordinate 43,378,039 downwards.
CCTGTTACTTGGGAGAAGAGACCGACCTCCACCTCTCTACAGTTGTAGAGAGTGAGAAGGTCTCCCCTCAGCCTCCTTTTCTCCAGGCTGAACACCCCCAGCTCACTCAGCCGTTCCTCATAAGACTTGTGCTCCAGACCCCTCACCAGCTTCCTTGCCCTTCTCTGGACTCGCTCCAGCACCTCAATGTCTTTCTTGTAGTGAGGGGCAATACATTAATATCGTTCACTAAAACATCTTCAACACAATAATAGATAGGTTTATATTCACAGTACTGATGAAACTAGTATCTCCATCAGTTGTCTCTCTACGTCTCAGTTTTGCCTGTTTATAAATTCATCTCTGCAGCATGCAGGGGAAAATCAGCCTCAGCCTTAAAACCACAATTCAAAAGAATAGAAAAAGGAACGCATTCTTATGACACGTATACATGAAAGAGTTAATGCCAAATCAATTAAATCTCTCAGAGGTGCTGAATACATGCATTAATTGTCACTGCTCAACACTTCTAAGATTTTCCCACCCCCCATAAAACTGTTCCTGTAGGTTTGATTTTTTTTTTTATTGCACCATGTGTTGTGCAGAAGGCATGCACAAATCTTCAAAAAGCGGCTTCCAAAAAAATCCTGGTGAACACAGCACAGAAGGCTCCTCTGAAGACAAAGAACAAGACATCAGTGTCTCATCTGCTGTGAATTAGTTTGCTTTTTTTCCTTCAAGAACTCTCAATATGAGAATCCGATCAACAGTTAATCTCTCTGAGCAGACACCGCTTTGTTATCCTCTGTGGTAGTTCTCTGCTGCTGGGGTAATTTGTTGCTGAACAATTGAGGCAAATACTTGGCTCAGGATAGAAAGAAGTAAGATTAGTCTGTAATTGGAATATTTTGTCTCATTTATTCTTGAAGATGTGCCATATTACACTCCATCAGCCAGGGGTTATTGTTTTATGAAATCAAGCTGCACCTGGCATTGCATTGTATAAAAGCTAAAGTGCTGCTGTTTGCAATCTAACTTTCTATTTACCCAGACTCTAGTACCAATGAATGTCTCATCCCGTGGTGTAACCTTCACCACCCTCAACTAATTATCCTAGATAGTCTTACATTAAAAAGAAATAATATAATTTTCCAGGACAACTATAACATTTAGCTGTAATATCAAACACAGAACTCTCATGGATCAAAGTAATCCACATACTTTTATCCATACGTTTATTTTCTACTTCCAGCAAGTTTTCAAGATGATCTCTTCTCTTACCTCTTTAAGCAATTGCTACAGCAAATGAAAAATTTGTATGCCAAGCTAACTGATTGTATCACTATTTCATTTAGTTTGACCTCTACATATTTTTTTGTACTTTGAGATGATCGCAGGCATAAAAACAAGAGGGTATTTAAAATTCAGCTGCATTTATGACATACTTGTACTAGTGTATCTTACACCACATGTGACAGCGTATTTTTAGAAAGTGTATTTATAGGAAGTTTTAGGATAAGTCTTAACTTTTGGTATTTAGAGGTGCCTGATAGAATAGAAAATCTCATTCTCATTAACTAGTTTTACATAAGTGCTATCGTACCTGCTGCAAAATCCACCTTTGAAAGATGTTCTGCAAAAAGGAATAAAGAGACAGTGCAGCAAGATTTGTACATAGCTAATTCCAGCCCATCCTCTTGTACGTACTCAAATTTGACACGTATTTTGATGTTTTTAATTAAGCCAAGTTTTTACTGTGAAGTTTATACTAACTTTGCAACTGTGAAATCAAATATTTACGCTGTTAGAATACAGGATAGAAAAGAATAAACATTTATAGATAAATCCTATTTCTAAGACGTCAACTAGCAAGTGTAGAGGAAAGGATTTTACATTGGGCCCGTATAAAGCATTATAGTGTCAAAGGAGGATAAAAAGAAGGGGTTTGCTTGGCTTGGTAGAGATTTGTCAGGGGCAAGGAGAGCATGGTCAGTTCTTTAACCTAAAAAAAAAAAAAAAAAGAAAATTAAAATAATAATAAAAAAAAGGAAATAGACCTGTATCTTATAATGAGACACAAATGAGATTTAGTTTAAACTCATGAAGTGCTGTGATTTTTCCCTGATATTAATGCATTTCTATATAACCTGATAAGACAAAGCATATTCTTGCTGCGTATGGTATTTCCCATCCATTCCCTAATCTCCCTCAAAGTAACTTATTCATTATACTCAATTTTAGATACGTTATTTTAAACATCCACAGACATCTGATACCTGAACATCAATGTTAGAGATAATAAAAACTCAAGCACTCCTCTGTTAACAGTAACAAACTGCATTTTTAAAAGCATTTCAGGCTGTGGGAGTAGCAGTAAGGACCAGGTTACAGCTAAAAGAAAAAATAAGCATACTGAAGAATCAAATAGAAGGCGGCAAAGATACAAAAAAAGACTCACAGCTGTGCTGTAAGTACAAAAAGAAAAGCTATAGAATCTAGGAAAGGGAAGATAATCTAATTTCATATTTCCACTATAAACCTCAGAGATGGCCTTTTCCATCCCATGTATAGCGGAGTACCACAAAAGAGGTTCTGAATACTACTGACAAAGCACTCCCTTTCTTGCAGTGCTAGATCCAAGTACACCTCTCTAGCAGCTGGATTTTATGTTAGAGTCAAGCCTGAGATTTGTCCAAGCACAAGGAACGCATTGGTTTGTCTTTGCAAAATCAATTTTGCAGGGTATGGGACATAACGAACGTTATTAGTTTGATCTATTGTTACTAAGCAAGCTCCTAAGTAGGTTCAGTTATTTTAACAGCTTTGTTTCCCGGCTATATAGATTTTCTTGCGTATGTTCCCCTTGAAACCTGATTCACCTAATCCCTCACAAAACTTTTTAACATAGAAAACCTTTGAATTACAAGTTCATATGAAAATCATGAGCTATTAAAACCACGTGAAAAATCCAGTGTATACAGTCAATTCAAATGGCACCTAGCACCGTCAAAAAGCACTTGATGCTCCCACCTGATCTCTTCACTAGCAGAGTCTTCGCTCCCAGAGTGAACCGTTTGTGTTTGCAGCGCTTGTGCTCAAGCAGCCATCATGCAAAGTTGACCTGTATGTTCATAAGGTAGGAGTCGCTGGGGCAGAGTCCCACCTTACGAGTAGAACAAGCAAGAAAGCAGAAACCCCTTGTCCTGCTAGTAGTCTCATGGCCCAGCTACAGCTTTTCTGTTGCTCAGGAGGACCTGCCCATTAGCAAGACATAACACCGTTTCCATCCGCTCCCTCTCCTCCTCGTGCAAGCACTTCTGCTGCACCTCACGCCCTCTCACCTAAGGCAGCCATCTGCTGCAGCCAGCTTTTCCTCCTAGGCTAGGCAGAGAGAATATTTTGGGTTTGTGTACCTTTCTAGGGCATCTCTTCCCTGTCTGATACATAGTTGGTTTAAGCCAATTCAAAGGCTTTCTCTGAAGTTGGCTGAGCACTTTTTTTTTTTTTTAAAGACAAAAGGCGTTTTTACTTTGAGACACATTCAAAGGAAAAGGTTGTCTTGTTCAGACCAGACACAATAATCGTCATCACAATGTATTAACCATAGCTTTCTTTATTTGTTTAGAAATTATATCTGGAATGACGCTAGACATAAAACGAAGCTGAGGGACCTCCAAGCTGCAAGACATTGCTGTACACAGGCAAACGTACTTACGACTCCAAGCTGCAAGACACGACACTTGGGGCAGAAACTTTGCCCCATGAAAATAAAGAGAAGAGGAAGAGGAAGCATTACTTCCAAAGCTCCACATGATCCATAGCACTTAGGCTTCCACACTGCCTAGGGTCAGTAATCCCACCTCCTCCCCAGGGACACCCATGCACTCCTCAGGTAGGATCATGTTGGTGCATGTGCTCCATCTCCCTCAGGTGCCTTCTGGCAAGAAGAGAGAAAAGTTGACTGCATCCCCATCTCCACAGTCGAATCTTAAAAAGGATGTGTTTTAAAACTTTTTCACTCTCAAAAGCCTGAGGAAAAAACCAACAGCACCCAAAAAAAAAAAAAAAAAAAGGTTAAAAGCCACTAGGTCAGTTTTCAAGTTACTGGCACAGCAGATGGGAAAGGTTTAGTTAATTTTTTATTTATTCTCTTAACATTACAAGCAAGCTTCTTTCCTTTTTTCCCTCCTTGACATTATCCAAGCTAGTGTGCCTGGGAAGTCGAACCACTTCTAGCCTGTTCGCTCCAAAGTATACCCGTCTGGGGGGTGGCAGTCTGCCATGGCACAGCATCATAAGTTAAGGTGACAGCTCCTTCAGAGAGACACAACAACAGCGTCCCTTTGCTCATCCTCAGCAAGTTCAGGATCCCATGTTGACATCTCCTCATCCCTTTTCACTGCCCTTATTCCAAGGGGGAGGAAGTAAATGCTTTCATCTTTTCTCTCCCCCAGCATTTTTCCTTTGTTTGCCTAAAAAGAAGAGCCAGATCATGATTTTTCAGCAACATTTTGTACAAAAGTGTGTCAGAAGCCATTACCTGGAGGTGCTGATTACTGTTGCAGCATTCAAGAGAAGTTGGCAACTGGTATTTCTTTGGAATGGCTACAGACAAAAATAGTCTGAGTTGCTGCTAGGTTTTAAAACTGATTTCTCTAAAGCAATATTTTTCAAAATGAAAGGAATTGTCAGGGCCAACAAATTGCACATGAGTTATGAAAGAAAAAGGTAAGTATTTCTATCCAGGGGATACAGCCCAAAAATGTGAGACATGGCCCTGGAAAAAAAGAAAAAATTTCAATGACAGTTAAAAAAAAAAAAAAGAAAGGGAAAAACAGTGAAGTTATTGAAAGAAACATCAGAAATGAGAACCCAAAGATGAGGTTAAAGGCTGCAGCACATATACTCATTCCCTGGTAGTTAATAGCTCAGATCTCAAGAGGTTGCTGGGGACAATTGCTAGGTAGGTAACACTACTACATTTTAAAGGCACGTTCAGAGCACAGGATAGAAAATGTAAGATGTATTCTCCTTGTTCCTGCTCTGAGGACTTACCAAGTATAAGTATAACCACCTGTAAAGCAAGTGTGAAGGTGGTGACCTTTCATAAAGCCATTTGAGACTTAGTAATAGCATCTGATATTTAAAGAACTTGGAAATCTTAGAATTTTTCCCAGCTAGGGTACAAGCAAGGTACAAAAGTGACTGTGACATCCACCCCAGATCTACAGCACAGGCTGTTTTTTCTTAGACAATTTGCCCAATTCACCTCACAGTTTCTTCCACAAACAGACCACTGTTAGGTACAATAATTTCAGACATGGGGTAATACTTCAGAAACATACTACTTTGCCAGAGATAAGGACTTGAATTTTAAAAGGCAGTGCGATTTACAAGCAAGTTTCACTGTCCTTTGCCTCACGCTACACATACTCCCTGCCTTCTGTATGCTGGTAAACTTTATTCCAGTTGGCAGTTTCAGTTGTTTCTATACTGTAAATTGAAGTAGTGCTTTTGCAGAATTCTAACTCCTCTTATGTTTCAATTTCAAGCTGCATTTCAGTCCACGAATAACATTAAAAAATAAAAAGCAGAAGTATGTATATTTGTTGCCCCAGATGTTACGTCAGCTTCGAACAAAAATAAAAAAAATAATAAAATCAGACACTGACAGCTCCTGAGGTAATCAAATATCTTCTGCTCATCTCATATTGATCTTGCAAAAATTTAGCTTGCTTGATCGAAAACAAGTTGTTAAAGTGTAGCCTCCCTTCCCTGTAATTACCAAGCCAGCTGGCTAGCGTTAAGTATAGACACCAAAGGGCTTATTAAATATTTTTTTTTACATAGTAGAGGTAGTGTGTAATAGTTATTCTCTTTTCTGCCATAGATGGGTACTTACTAGAATTGAGATCCAGTAGTGGGAAGAAGTCTGCCTTTCAGGGTTGTGGGTCTGCTTTACCTTTGTAAAGTATTGTGCGTCACACAATGAGCAAAGAGCCATCATACTGGTTCAGGCAAGGGTTCGTCAAGACCAGTCTGCCATCTCCAACACTGGCCGCAGACAGCCAGACCAGAACAGGAGCAGCGTCAACTCATCTAATACTTTCTTTGACTCATTTCTCTTTCTCCAACTATATTCAGCTCAGGAGAGCGTTCCTGAGCCCAGCTTGGTTTGTCTAGAAGCCCTCAAATGGGTCTCACGTCTAAGTGCTTGCACAAGAAAAGAGCATTATAAACGCTAAACACTCTTACTTTTGCCCAAGTCTGTTGTACCAAAGAGGATTCTCACAGAAACTGGGCATCTTTGGTAAAAACATTTTGAGGTTGTCTTAGTCTTTGCTGTCACCAGCCACAAATTAATCCCAGCTGTCATTGGATGTGGCTGCTCAAAAGACGGTACAGCCAAGCCACTGAGTTGGAGATCTCTGCTGGGGCTGAATGTCCCACCCAGGGCTACGTAAGGTCTGCAGCCTTAGCCTGTGTTGTATTGCAACTTCTTTGGCATCTTCTCCTGAGGCATCAGCTCCACCACTTAACCTACCAGGATTCTGTGTATCTTCATGGATGAACTGATTTTGCTTCATTTCATTTTTAACCAAAGCTGAGCATGCTTGGTACGGTCATTACTTCGCTTGCACAATGAAGTTAATCTGTCCCTGTATGCAGTAGTTACTGTGCTTGACTAAACCTGAATTCGGTTCACTGCGTAGGTGCAGGAGCTGTGCAATAAGGTTCCTGGACCAGCGAGGACAGCCCTGCACTCAGGCAAACCCAGGCTTTCTACATCATTTCCATCTGATCTGGGATGGAGGCACATCACCAGCATAGTATTTCTAAGCCACCTCAGAGGGGAACTCTTCTTTGTTTTATCCAACATTAATCAAACACGTCTCATTTCTTTTGATTAATGACTTGATCCTTGGTTATTTTTCTTTATTTTTTTTAATGGGATGTATTTTTTCCATTGGCTAAGAAGTCATGTAAAAACTCACTTTCTTGTTCTATTCCAGATTTCATTTGGTCAGAAATGCAGCAGGCCAGTTCCCTACTTCAATTACACCAGTGAATGTGTCTTCTCCCAGAAGGGAAGCTAGGGAAGAGAGAGAGTTTCAGTCCATCTGTTCTGTCCAAAATTAGGAATTACAGAGGAGTGCAAGAATAATAAAAAAAAACCACACAAAACCCAAAAAACCCTACAATCCCATAAACTCTACCCACGCTTGAATTGAGTCTTAATTTTGCCTGAACTAGTTCTCCTGTCCCTACTAAAACCACTTCAAATTCTCCAGTACCTTTTTACAACTTAAAATTTTAATTGGAAACAAACCTCTATGTGAACTGAATAGGTCACATTAGATGTAGATAATAGAAAGTCAAAGAAGATATGTGGCAGACTCAGATAGCTTGGAGTTGAAGTTCAGATGTCTAGACATTTCAAAATTATCAAAATTCACTCTCATCGGTGAGAAAGCAGCTTGTGTTGAATTCTAAGCTAGAAAGATTTACAGGGAAAGGCAGGATAAAGAGAGGGACTGTGCTGTGCACACAGCCGTGCTATTTACAACATTCTGTTTCACATGTCACAGTTCAAATCTAGTTGTCTAAAGCTGATGCAATTCAATAGAGTGAAACTATTCCAGTAGTTGTGGCTATTCTGCTTCATTATTCTTGTTCAGTAAAGCAGGTACGTTAGGGTTCAAAACTTCTGAACTGTGTCCTCAGTACTCTGAACTCAATTTCCTAGCAACTTCCACAGTAAAAAGAGGACAAAAAGAGTTGCATTTACTAAAGCAAAGTTATACTACGATTTCCATCCCATCTCTTTTTTACAAAAAAAATAAAAAAAGTAATTTACTATGAAGTGATGCTCAGTTTGAAGTAGACAAGCTCTTCAGTTGAAACTGAGAGGGTTTCCTGACCTCTGCTTCTAGTAGTCTCAGTAATTAGAAAAGAGCAACTGAAATTACAGAAGTGTACAATGAAGTGATTCTGGAGGGAGCTACAAAATACCGGTCCCCAAGGGTACAATTACAGCATTCTCGGGAAAGGACCTGTAGGAAAGGCAGGTATGCAAACATTACACACAAGACTTTAAAGATGCGTGAAAGATCACACAGATATTTGCAAAACCAGTCTTTGATTTTTGCTGCATCTTATGGTCCTCAGCTTATTTTCACAAAACAAGCAAACAAAACCCCTCTTGTCAGAGTCTTGACATCCCTCTCTATTTCTGCTTTTTCTTTTTCCCTTCCTACTGCATATCATGCATTTTAGAGACCTGTCACTCATAATGACCGGAGAAAGCATATGATGCAAGGCACATGATCCATACTATAAATAATTTGGGCAAGTAGAACTTAATTTTCCTCAGGACAAGTGAATCGATTTAATCAAAACCAAGCATCATCCCCCAGATCTCTCTGGAACAATACAATAGTCCATAATCCATCCCTCTCTGACCAACCTTTTCATTTGTGTGTGACTTTCATGTGACTTTCAAACAACATGACCTGTCAAAAGGTGATTTTCTGTAGTTTTGGAGGACTCCTTGGTCTTGCAGTTTCCAGGAATACAAGGTCTATGGAATTGCTTACCAGAAATAATGCATGCTTTATCACGCAAAAATAAAAGTTTGCAAGGTGGGCACTACAGTCCACCTTGAGCTGTCTCAGAAAGCCCTTGGCAGAAAAGCAAGAGGCACAAATTAGACAAGAGTTAGGGCAGCACTTGCCAATAGTGTTTTCCTTGCGAGTTGGTGCATACTTTGAATATACAACACTGCCACAAAACTCATATCTGCTTATGTGTTCAGGACAGCAATTTTTTCAATTTCCTTATCAGCTTGAACTATACCCAGTGAAAACATTAGGCTTTTACTGATCCCCTTCTCTTTCAAAAATAAACTTTCAATTAAATTAAGTGAACATCTACATACTGACTGGAGCAGCAGATGTACAAGATCTGAAAATTGCACAAGGAACCGTTTTTTTTAAACGTGCCTCATAGGAACACCACCAATAACAGGAAGCGACTTTCAGTAAACATATTTTGTTGAACTTAAGGAAACAACTAGAAAAGGTACCTTAGAAACCGTATCAGAACACATTAAACTACAATCTCTTTATTTAAATGCCTGTGGTGCAAGATAAAACATATATATTTATGTAATAACCCGCAGTTAATTCCAGATAGTACTATCTGCCATTAGCACTCAACTAATGGTCAGTGTGGTTTTCTGACTACTGTAACTTCAAGGGAGATGACAATCCAGTCCCTAAAGCATTCTTGCAGTGGTTAGAAACAAATCAAATCTGCTTTTAATTTGAACTATTGTACACGTTATTTGAACAGCTTAATTAACTTCTCCAGCTTTTAAGTAGTACTCGCAAACACTGTTATACAAATAGGAAGGCCCAGTTAACGCAGAGTAAAAACATGATCACTGCATTTGAATCATCTTTGACAATCAATATCTTGTTAGCCGATGTGGTTTGCTGTTATTTGGGGTCATGAGCTGGTCAGAAACAGATTCAGTAGTTGAATATTCTGTCAAAGCAGCACTGGCTGCTTACAGGGGACATATGAAGAGACCTCTGAGCACAAAACTTCAAGGCAAGAGCCGGATTCCTTAGCCACTGTTCCAACACTGTCAGCACAGCCAATGCTCTTTAAAATGCTCTTCCTCTTGCATAACCCTGGGAGAAAGGCAAGAAGTCTATTTCCTGCTGTGCTTGTGGTTCTCTGCCTATTCCATCTGATTGAAAAGTACACAGTTACAACCATGAGTGGAACTTCCGTGCTTTTAGCTATCACTGTGTAAGCTGGGAGGATAGCTCACTTCTTCACTTTGGAATGAACGGAAAACAGAAGGTATGCCCACTGACTTCAATAAAACATGTGTCCACAAGCTAATAATCTACAGGTCCTCCAAAAAAAGGCAATGTATGGGTGGAAAAAAAAAAAAAAAAAGTTGTGAAGATGCAAAGTAGGCTATAAAACTTTGAAAGCATCTAGTGGTCATTAGACTTTCACTTTTTGTAGGAAGATTCCTGGGTATTTAATGCCCATTCCACATCCTATGCACCTTTCTGCTGCAACTGATCAGTTCTAGAAGAAAAGAGAAGCTTTTAGAATGTCTTCTGATATAGAGCATCCATATTCAGCCTGTTGGGTTCTCAGATGAAGGACATCAAACAACACACTTCCTCAGGAGCAAGAATGGTCTTTTTTTCCATGACTTAGACCACAGCAAATTCCACATTTGACCTAACACTTTTTTTCTGTTTTGGTCAGATTGTTCAGAAGAAATACATACAAAAAATAAATAGCATAGCCAAGAAGCCAAGTATGCCAGATGTTTCATTGCTTCTGAAAAGATGAATCAAGGGACCCAAAGTATAAGAAAGACATTCCCAGATGTGCTACTCAATTTCTGTGCTATCTGTGAATTTTTATTTGATCTACTCTGTATTTCTTTTGTCTGCTTAGATTCTGAATGCTGGCTGACACAAACTTTAAGCAGGTTTAAGAGTGTCAGTGGGCTATTTTGTCAAAATGAAAAAAAACAAAAACACGCGGGCCATATAGCTAACAGGTTTTGATGAATCCTGTTAGTTCTGATGCATTTAAATCAGCACCCAAATCACTAACTGCTTTTAAAAAGCAGAGCTCCTGTGCATCTGAGAAGATGGTCACAGGCAATCCAACATGCTTTATGTAGTCTCAAACTCAACATGAAAACCAACCTTTCAAAATTCAGGTACTAAAAAACCCTCTCTTATATTTAATGTTGCATTAATACTCCAATGCAGATTTCAGCCTACTCATTTTCAGCTATTAGAGAGCTCCATTCACTGTACTATATTGAATGTTCTTTTCTATAGGGTGTTGTGAAACGTCCGAATATTTTGACAGTTTTTTTGTTACAAACAAATATAATGAATAAATGTGATTTCTTCCCCTAGTTTGTTTTAATATTGCTACTCTCCCCACGTTTTCCTGTAAGATAGAATGACGCGTATAACATGAGTTCCCAAACTGGCTTTCATTTCAGACCAGCGTAACACCAGCACAATGATAGAGTTGAAAGCCATAAGAAGTTATCATTACACTCTCAGAAATGCTATCGTAATCAATCTTATGGTATGTATTCACCAGTTAGACATCTACCACAAATCAACCACATGTAGCCACGGATAGAAATGACATGATTTAATCTTTGGTGCAATAAGATAAAATGAATCAAATTCCCACTGACAGGAACCTGCACCATAAGCGGTGCACTCAGCTAAAAAAAGTTTGTCATCAGTATGGACAAATCACAAGTGGAAAGGCAACCAAGAGTGCTGCCATTTTATCACTGCAGATGCAGAATATATGTTTGAGCCCTAGTCATTTATTCAACAGGAGTTGATATACTTCACAAGTTTATTTTACTTGAATCTAGATTATCAAGTAGAGGCAAACTGGGCTATGTTTCTATTCTCCACTTATTATTATTACAATGCCTGACTTGGGATTGTAATAATAAGTAAATATTGAGTCAACTCTTGGCTTTCCTCGTAACATTGAAATAACGGGAGCTGGACATGTTGGCAATTCCACTTGACAAAATGAAGATCAGTCCCAGTTGTGGCCTTAATTTTCACCTAAGATGATTGGAAGAAGATCTATGGGACAAGAATTAGCTCTAGATATATATCTTACTTTACAGAAGGCATTTGCTCTAAATTTGTCTATGTTTGGATTATACAGATGCATCAACCTGCTGTAATTTTAGAGTCTTTATATTATACCACCATTACTTTTTCAAGAAACCACTGTCTGCAGCTGCTATTTTATGACATGGAGTGATCTTTCACTGGAAGTAATTTACATTAGATGCTTATCTTGTTTCATTATACTCCATGATTTGTCTTAGTCTGAATATTCATTTTTGAAAAACAGGAAAAAAAAGCCATGAGGCCTCCTGCAGAGTGAATTGTTTTTACCCTTCTTCTGAAAATGTTAAGTACAGAGTCATTATTAAGTACGGTGTATTAAGGGCTAAACAGTGCTATTAGTCTAGTGTCACCAATTTCTATCTCATTTGCATTCAACTTACCTGGAATACAAAACGTAGCTGTGAAAATTCATGTGCCCTGTTTCTTTTTGCTTCAAAAACCTTCTAGTGATATAAGCTAACATAGCACCAGACACGTGTTATCAAGATGCCTTTGCGTTATTTCACGCAACGCATTTATTCCCAATTGCTGCATTTTCTAGGTAATGACCATGGGAATTTTTTACTCTGCTATAGCTAGTATTTAATTTTAAAGCAACTGTGTCCTCATTTTGTTAACATATATGCATTATACATGGAAAGGTTTTAGCGATGCAGACACTTTTGCTACACAGTGTTGTGGAACTTCTATTTAATATTTTTTTTTTCCTAAATACTTGTGGTCCTCAGAATGCCTGTGTGAAAGTAGTACAGAGTTAAAGCAGTGTGCACATTGAAATAGTAAAAGTCTGCAAAGAAACCTTAGCAGAGCCATTAAATTTGAGAAACGTGTAGATACAGGCAGGATACATTTGTTCCAAAGAGAGGGGAGGAAGGAAAGTAACTTTCATAAACGGTAAGGTCAGAGGAAACGACTTCCTTTAAGTCCAAACAACAAGAGAAGGGAACAGTTGTCAGCTAATGCCTTGAAGTATTCAGGAATGGAGAGAAGCAGTCCATCCTTAACCGGAAGAGGAAGATGACTGGGCTGACAACTCCCAAGCATTAAGGAAAAAATTAAAATATAAGTAACTACCTGGGCAGAACTCCGTGCTTTAATCTTTACTCCAGAAGCTTACTCATTTACCTAAAGACATGTATCTCTGAGTATAATAAAGAAAGGCTTCAGGAAAAGCTTCCCAGGTGCTTTGTTTTGCCAGAGCTTCCCCAGTGGCAAGCAGAAACAGGACCGGGTCCTGCTGATGTAGTCAGAGTCCAGGTAAATCATGCTTTTTTGCTGCTTGGAACAAGGGGCTGGGGATGGCTACACAAGGCAGTCTCATAACTGAGCCAAGTGTATACCATCCCAAAATCCCTTCTTAGGGGACTGCTGCCTCCGAGACAGAAAACACAGCACCTGGCCAGAGAGGTTGGCAAAAGCACCACAGTAGAAAGAACACTGTTCTCTTTCGAGGACAATGAGCTCTGCCTAAACATAGCTTAAGTTTAGGCTAACAAGTTATGCTTCCCAGCCGAAAGTGCCCAAAATCATTATTCTCTTAATGGGAACTTGTACAGATATAGCACACAATAAGAAAACACTTAGTCCTTAAAAATAAGTATATATGCACATTTTTTTATTTTAGTAACTACCCACTATCGGAAAGTCTTTCTGTTTCTTAAAAATGTATAGTTTTAGACAGGAAATCCGATGTAGTTGTACAGCCACGGCATGAATCATGCAGCAGAAATGGTTACCTGAGCTACAGGTTTCAGCAAATAAAAACGCTGAAGTCAAGCCCAGGGTATTAAAGTATGAATTTTGCTCACTCAGTAATGTTTTAGTAGTCATGCACTACTGGGATCTATTGTTTGCTCTCCATCAAAAGGATGATATATCTCACAGCACACAGAGCATTATCTGACAGCAGTTGCGTTTTCCTGAGATTCAGAAGTAAGCTGAGAGAGTAGTTTCTATCAACCTTTGAATTCACAATTTGATGTGAATGTGGCCATTATTTCTAAAAGCTTCTAAAATCATATTGCTGAAAAAACAAACTGGATATAGGAAAGAAAGGATGCAAAAAGTACAGTGGAAAAACTTAATTTCTTCCTGCTCTCAGCTGAGACGAAGTTTAGCTTCAACATCATCAGATATTAACAATAACTCACTCTTCCTTTTGTAAATGCCTCCTCCATCTGCAGTTAAACAGACTGTAATGTTAGGGAGTGTTCCCCAAAGATGCCATAGGCCCACTTAATTAATAAAGCAGTCACAATTAGAACCTTTAGAAGAGAAAAGTATACCTGTAAAGATTATTTTGTTTCCAGTTAAAACATTTCAATATCATAAGCACGTGAAAAAACTGTGGTTATTCCTGAAACCTTACAGGAAAACCACTACCTTGCTTTAGTTTTCACCTTATAGATGCCTAAGAAATGGTTGTCTGGATGACGTTTTAAAACAGCCCCCCGCTTGCATTGGTCACTTTTAAATCACCTATGCTTTGCTGTAGAACCAAGACCACTTTTTAATAGCCTCTTTCTCCCCTTTCCACTGTAGATATGTTTCACTATTTTTCATAAATGGTTAATATCAGATGGTCACACATCAGTCCGCTCGTCCCTGGTGTTGACCACCCATGTCACAACTCTGTTTAAACGATAAAACTGCAGCATTAGTTTAATGAGAATTCTGCAGAAATAGAGACATATGAATTTAGGCAGTAAACCCTAAACTGCATTTGGAGTTTTACTGGATCATCATTAAATTTCATCCTTATGTTTTACTTTTTATTGAATAATAGTAAAAAAAAGGTGTATATCATAGTTCCATAGAACTACTGAGAAGTTAATCTGCTGATATGAAATATGAACACTTTCAAGTTTGATTAAAAAGTTATCCAAATAAGTCAAAATGCTTACAATAACTCATAGAAGTTATCTTGGAAGAACACTTCAATAATGTTTTAGCAGTCATATGGAGAAATGCAGAGAGATAAAGGCACACTAGTAAAAACGTTATTAATGAGATTATTCAGAGATTCTTTGAGATATGTTTCTACACACATTCTTACAATGAAGTCCCCAACAACAAATACTTTGTTAAAGGTGTGTAGCACTAGTCACCAGGAACATGTCTTTCACAGATTTTTAAACTCTAAACTTTCATAGGCTGTTGAATCCTACCTAGTAGGACGTGCCTATTCTTGAATGTTAACTTGGATTACAGGATAGCAAAAATTTACGCTCTGGTACCCATTTCTGAACACCCACATGCGTGGATGTCCTGATTCCTATTCAAATTAGTTCATTTTGAAAGAGGATATTTGTAAATCAAATTTTAATTTTGCCTTGGATGCCAAAAGTCCAAGATTAAGTGAGTTGCGTAGGTCAATCAACAGCAGCCCACTGTGCTTCCTTCTACTTCCACTACCTCGTGTCATTCCACTCTTAAATTTAAACAGTCACCTCACTAATATCTGTAGAGTCCAGCATTACCTTGAACATCGGCTTGCTTTATTTTCTGACCTATCAAACCAAAACAGTTTCTTCAAAATTACAAAAGCTATAGCACTGTAATAAAACTGAATATTGGAAGGCAGACCAAAACCAGAAATAGGATGATGCCTCAGAAGTCGTGACATCCAGAAGCGCTGTCTATCCACACCTGCCTCTGCTCCTCCAATAACTTTTAAAAAATGTTGGTGTCTCAAAGTTTGATGGAAAGATCAGTTTATCTCCTGGGTATGTGACATTTCTACGATGCTCATGGCTGGCAGAGAAGAAAGACCCAAATTAACTTTCTGTTTCCCATCACCCATCCTTCTCCCTTCTGAGGATGGCAGGGATAACTCAAGCCCTACCCTGAAACACAACCACGAGGGCAGCACAGCAAAATCCAGGCGTCCGCAACACACTGCTGTTTTTCCAGCCAAACGAGGGAGATAGGCAGTAACCTGCAGTGGGGGGATAACAAGAGCAGGACACAGCGGCAGAGATGTGGGTTGCAGGGGACAGTCCCACGAGAAACCAGGTTTTCTCTCTCCACTAGTAAAACCTCTTGGTGCTCTGTTCTGATACAGCAACATTTTATTGACATTTCTTTGTATTCCAAACAGCCATTTTCCCTGAGTACACAATCTAAGTCTGCAACACAGCAGCTCTTCCTGCTCGTCACCACCACTAGCCCCACGGTGGTTATGTACCAGGCTTCAAATCACATTTAGATGTCATTCACACCTTGGCAGTTCAAACAAGTCAGAAAATATTCAAAAGAACAGACCAGCCTGCCCTTTAGTATATGAGAGAACAGTTAATAACATTGCCAAAGATTACCATATAGTAAGAGTTATATAGTTTTTTTTAATGTCTTTGCAGATGTGATGCTGTAACAGACTCCTACAACTGCTGCAAGCTCCATAGATTGCTATGAGAGCAGCCCGCTTGGAACCTGTATCCAGCTGTTTTCTAATTTGGGGTTTCAGACTCACGTCAAACTTCCACTCATCTCCATCTCCCTGTTATTGTTTCACATTTCAAGAACATCTCAGCGGTGGCTCAAGAACCTTTTCTGTCTGACAATTGCCACACATCCTCACTCTCTCCAACATATTACTCTTCAAATCTTCTCTTTTTCTCTCAGCCTTTGTCACCTAATAGTTTTATTTGTATGACTATATTTAAATCTGCTAAAATAAAAATGTTCAGAATACAATTTCCATTTCTGTTTTACAAAACGGAGTTATAGCTAGTTGGAAATACAAAACTGTATATAGCAGGTTTTAGTGCCCATTGGCTTAAATGTAAATCTTGTGCCATGCAAGGTCATTTCATTCCGCAGGCAGGAGATTTAAGTTTCTATTACAAAATGTTTCATTTCCTCACATACTGAAAATGAAGTAGTTCACTCTGATCATCTAAGGACAGTAGGCTTTTAAATCTGATAACATATTATTTAAACCTGAACAGTTAGAATGCACCACTTTTGCAAGAATGAGATATAAGAGATATTTTAAAAGATGCAACAAGTAATAGAGCATTACCAAATAGCCACTGCATTGCTTTAAAGTCCCCAGACAACCATGCTACAGAAAAAGAAGTCCTCTCTATAGCCACACTGTTTTGATTAGTAGAAGGCAGCCAAAAGCCTACTTAAAAAAAAAAAAGAAAAGAAAAGAAAAAGCAGCTCCTGAAAATTAATTCCAGCAGAATAAAGGTGTAAAAATAAGCATTGGTAAGTCTCTAATTCAGAATTAAATAACCTTAATTTATATAAGATATAAGGAATCTAAACTGAATTAAGCACATTCTAATACTAAGACTTCAAAGGGGTTTAATGCTAGCTAGGTAATCCCCTGCAAATCTTAATTCAGATTAACCTCCTTCAAGATCCCTTTTGTTGCCAAAAATCATATGTAGGTGTTTATATTACATATAAAAATATATTGAACCTACCTGAAGTATACCATCACTTGATTATAACTGGGTCCCTCCAGCCTCACCCCCCAGTCCCATACTGCTTCAAAGCCTAGCAGCCCCTATCATTCCTGTACTTTTTAGGTTTCTTTAAAAAAGTTTTCCATGGGTGATTACTGCCTTTTTGTAATCCAGCACTGCACTGTCCTACTAAATTATGAAGAACAAAAAAACAAACAAACAAAAAAAACGAGTCAGTCACCCTTTGTCCCTTTTCACCTCAACTTTTACCAACAAACACCGACCTCAAACTTTAGGAAATGAAATCCTGCTCCATATCCCATAGGTTAGATAATCTACCTACTGTACTCGCACATTACCTAAAGGTGCAAATTAGATTTCTGTGCTCTTTTGTATCTTATGAGTTATACAAATAGAAAATATGGCATCCCAATCTGGTCTGTTTGTGCTTGCAGACATCTTGCAATGACAGGTTACAGGACAGAGAATTGGGTGGTGTCATAGGTAGCTCAGGAACCCTAACAGATCCCATTAATATAGCTACCATGTTAATTGTACATCATAACTACTTAGCTTTCCAACATAAAACGAGCAAGTACTGATTAGCTTAGGTATAATAATTCCAAGTCACTGTTAAGAGATACAAGCATTTAAACATTGCAAGCTCAAGCTAGGACCATTAGAGAGAACACATAGTTGTGGACAGCAATGTTCTGCGGATGCTTTGGCAGGAGACTCACAGTCACAATAATCCAGCATTGGCCTATAGCATCAAGAGGCCTGGGCCTGAAAGTCTTTTTCAGCTTTATGAATCTAGAAATGAATTTTTAAAAAAGAAATTTAAGTAGTTACTCACACTGACAAACTAGCCACAGTGACAGCTAGTGTATGGGATCCCTCAAAGTGCTCAAGGCCAGGCTGGATGAGGCTTTGAGCAACCAGGTCGATTGGGAGGTGTCCCTGCCCAGGGCAGGGGGCTTGGAACTAGATGATCTTCAAGGTCGCTTCCAACTC
Source organism: Chroicocephalus ridibundus (assembly GCF_963924245.1). NCBI lineage: Eukaryota > Metazoa > Chordata > Aves > Charadriiformes > Laridae > Chroicocephalus > Chroicocephalus ridibundus. The sequence goes on along the minus strand of NC_086291.1, from coordinate 43,359,903 downwards.
TAACCATTCTGTGATTCAGACTGCAAGATTTCCAGGGACACTTTACCTGACAGACGCTCAGTAGTGGCATGTCAGCCTCACTGGAAGGAAGCCCTATGCTGTTTTGCCAAGAGAAATCAATTCATCACATTGATCTAACAAGTATCACTGCCAGCCTTGGCTATGGAACTGCTGCTGGAGATGGAGAGTGCTGACCCACTAATGCTAACATTAGCATGCTGCATGGCTGTGCCAGCATCTGCACACAAAATTCATACTCTGTGGCTGCGTGGACCAGCCAAAACTATCTGGGACATATTCTATTAGAGATGATATTGCTTTTGCTCCAACAAGCGGTAACTCTATTGAGATTGGCTAATTCAATTTTCCCCATCTTATCAGATTTCTTTTTAATGAAACTGAACAATAGTTTCATTTGTTATGTTATTAGTTTTCCCAGTGGTAGCAGCAAGACTAACTCGGTTGAAAGCTAAACAACAGCGTTGTGCCAGTGTTGACTGTTTATCATCACCATGTGCCAGCTTCATATTGCAAAGTTGCCTTAGTCCATTCCTTTTTGTTTGTTTCCCATCCATGGGGATTCACAGCTCGGAGGTCATCTTACTGCTCCATCTACTTTGTGGATTAGCATGTGCATGTATCTAAGTACTAAACCCCTGAAGAGATCCGAAATTATCTGGGATGTCACAGTGACAGTGGGAATCCACAGACTGAAATGGAGAAAGTCTTTTTTTCTTTCTTTTTTTTTTTTTTTGCGGAGGAGAAATGATCGTCTTCTATTTTCATACTTATCGTTCTTGTTAAATAAGTATCTTGCAGCACAGACTATACAGGTTGTTGTCTGAGAGAAAGCATCCAAATCCTCCTGTTGTGTTTATCAACTCAAAATCCTTTCATAAATTAACCTCCAGAGGCGCTCAAAAAAGTTGCTATTCCTTCTGTTAGATTCCTGCTGCTTCAGCTGATTTATCACATTACAAAGACCTAAACTGTGTTGGTGTTTGCAGGGAAATTTTATTGAGAAGGCAGATTCATTTGCATGACGCTTGCTGAGATTTTTTTTTTAGCTCTCTTTACCTTTAGAGAAATGTTTTGTTTGATCCACGTATTTAGTGGTGGTGAAACAAGAAGACTGTCAGCCTCTGCACACTAAACCCTATAGCACATTAATTCAGAGAAATGGCCCAGAACACACAAAACAATCTTTTTGCCTTAGCTCCCAAATGTCTCGACTCACTTTGGCACGGTCAATTCAAAACCAGAGAGGTAGGTCTGCTGCAGAACTCCTTGTCAGCCCATCTTCGTTGGTAGATCCACACACAGCGTCATCCAAAGCCAAAATGAGCTCAGGTCACAGAAATAACGGGAAACGCTATGTAAGCTGCCCCCCCTGCATCAGGGTGTAAACTGAGGATTAAAACAACAGCCTCCAGCTTCAACTGTTAGCCAAAACCTGTCCTTCCCATTTACTTCCTGGCCTTCAGGTACCACCTGGTTCTCACTCTTACCTCTAGATCTTGAGCACATAATATGCTTCCAAACCTCTGCCTTATCACCACCACCTGGCTCACCTCTTGTGAAGCCTGCATCCCACAAAACCATCTGCAGGTGCTGCCTTCAGTAGACTGATTCCTCCCAGAGCCAAATACACACAGTAGGCACGGTGCTTATTAAGGGTCAGGTGAAGAGCTTACTTTTGCTGTTGCTAGCAGATAGTAGCTGAAAATCTAGTCAAAACCACTTATTCCTGTCAAGACGTTCCTCCCTATCCTAAGGCATTATTGTCAAAGGCATTATGGTTAACAAACCACACAATAAAACAGTATTTCCACAACTTTGGAAACCTGGAGGCTAGTTAGTGCAACTATGATTGTTTCCCTGGTACATTTAAAAGCCTCAGAACCTGACCACTACTTAACCTATAGTGCCAACGACTGCAGAGTTTTCACATTGGCTGCCAGCACGTCAGAGGGAGCTAGGCAACCCAAAGGCAGCGTGAGGATAAATGGATAAGTGAACCCCATTTTCTTATCCAAAGAAAGTAGTAAGACAACACCTACATTACATGGAACGGAGAAGAATCTGGTTAAGACAGCCATTGCAGCCACCCAGCGTCCAGTTTCAGTTTGTTTGTATCATTTTTCAGCAACCACAGAACAGCGTGCTAGTAACGGCCCCAGTGAATCCAAAACTTCCATGAGATGAGAACTGCTTTTCACAACCAAACTAAACACTTGCATCACTCTCAGGTTTCAAGGAAAAAGCAGAAGCAATCAAAGGGCCTTTTTGAGCTCAATGCTTGTTTTCTTTTGAAGCATTTACTAAAACGTAAATATTCTTGCAGTGGCTAAGCTAGAACAAGAGCCAGAGACCCCCAGCACCAGCGTGCAGCTGGAGCACCCCGACTGCTGCAGGAGCAAGAGGAAACACTTGGCTTTTGAACCAGCTGCCATGGAAATGGCTGGTTTTAGCATTATCCTTGTGTGCTTATGGGTGTGTGCTTCATGTCTGCCCTGCCTGTAATGCTAGAAGCTATGAGATTTGCTCTGGTACATCTTCAGTGATTTGCAATGCCCAGACACTCTACAACTCAAATGGAGCAGTAACGTACGTCTTCCACAAAGCAACAGTGCTTCCTGAGAAGTAATTCACTTGAATACTGATTGGAAATCTACCTACGACCTCATTAGGAACAATACACCAATATAATTTCCCCTTAGAGCTGAAATTGCCTGCTGCACTTCTTGTTCACCCTATCCGGAAAAGGACTGAGGACTCCAAACTCCTGTTGATCTCAGTAACACACACTTCCCTCCCCCGGCGCAAGACTAACATTATTCTACAAATAAATAAAATAAACAATTACAACAGGAATACTAAGGCACTCAGCAAATGTTCAATATTAGATGTACTTAAATATTTACTCCTGAAGCTCGATGGGAGCTCACAGTGTGCATCTAAAAAAAGTAATAATTATTTGCATTACAATAGCACCTGGGAACCTAGTCACAAATAGGACCCTCTTGTACAAGCACTGAACAAAAAAGACAGTCTCTGAAAAGCTTTTACACCAAAACCAACTGTGCAGTACTTTCAACTACTTGTTTTTTCCATTTCCAGGGCTGAGCTCCTAGTGTTCAGCTGCATGAGACAGTAAATATATCCTCACCCTGTACATAAATTAAAAGCACAAGGAGCCTGTGCATCACTGCCCAGCTCTTACCTATCATCATTCCTCATTGTTTCCTATAAAACAGCAAAGCAGAGACCATTCGTAGCGTGCTTTTGGCAAATAAATTGCCATCATAACACTGTATCTATATTTTACATATATAAAAATATTTATTTTTAGGAATGTCAACACTAAATCAATTTTTTGTTGTTGTTTTAAACCTCTTCAATTCTGAATATGGTATGAACTGGTGGGTTTTGTGATTAATTGTGTGTCTGTTGCAACATGGTGTTTACTTACAAAACACTCTGGGCCACACTGGTGATTAACTGTTTTTTCTTATGTCTGAACAATAATTAAAACCAATGTTTATGTTCCAGACAAGGACATACACAAAGGTAAAAAAACCCCTAAATCGTGCAAATGTCAACTTATGCTGGGTTAGAGAAAATGGAGATAACAGGTTGGAAATGTAAAAACCAGTCATACAAAATAAAACCCGAGACGTGTGTGCACCGTCTTTTCATAATGGTGCAGATAATTTTGAAAATATAAACACAAAAATGTATCCCAGCTTCTGTAGTTCTAAAGAAACAACCTGTGACCAATAAATCAGAAAGCTGGGTATCTTCTGCTTACTATCTTATTCTGCCAAACAATTATGCAGTGAAATGTTCTAATTGCACTTTGATTTTAATGTTAAAACCCATTTCCATAATTTCAGTGGATCTTTACAACACCGTTTAATATTTGCCAATGAAGCAAATGAGCTGCAAGTAACATTCACAGATGGTTCATGTTTTCCATTAAGTCTGCAAGCTAAGATTTTCTTTGTTTACAAAAAAAAAAAAAGTAAACGCTTTGGAAAAGTACCATGAACCGGAGGCTTACCCAACAGTAAGTGGCAGCCTGAATGCCTCTCAACAGCTACAGGTGAACGAGAGCTCCGTCACCAAGATAACACACATTTCTCTCACAGGCGAAAATGAAACCTTGGTCAAGTAAGGGGTTTTATAACACACACGGGCTACTTTCTAAGTCTAGGGTGCAACTGGGTTACGCTTAGGTTTAATGAACCAGAGCACTTCAGACTAGCCTGGTAAGGGGGAGACAAAGCTTGTTTCTCACATGGTCATCCCATCTTTCTCAGTTTCTCCTATGATCTGCTTGAGATTAGGGAAACAGTTCTTCCAGGGGTTTTTGTCTGTTTCTATAAGAAACATTTACATCAGCATAAATGCAGACTTGTCAGCTCGAAGTGTTGTAAAAGGGATATCACATTGTTAAAATAATTAACCCATTAAACAGATATTTCAAAGAAAAATATCTGTCTTTCCTCCAACTAGTTTCTACTCAACTTTTTTTATTTATACAGGAAGGTTTCAGTGTCACAGTATTTGAAGTGGCATCATTCTGACATACTAACCAGTTTCAATTGTATTGACCCAGGGTTCCCACAGCAGCTATTGACTGATCACAGTATGAACTGAGCAGAAAAGGAGAAGAAAGGTCAAAACAATGATGATCTTAAAGCTGTGCTTTTGTTCAAGTGTCTACTCTGTATGGGAATACCAACTCCGGCCCCTAGTTTATCATGCTATTAGAAAGTGGCAAAATACACAGAGATGTAAATACAACTTTCTGATGCAACAGAGGGAAGTTGAAGAACGTTCAGAGAACTGAGTGTACGTTCTGTTAATTCCTTACTGGCAAGAGGCCAAAGCGATTCAACGGGTTTTGGTTTATCATTTATGCTCCAATATTAAGACAATGCTGGGAGTGAACGCCTTTTCATTTCAACTTCCTATTTTTGGGCAACTCTAATTTTGACCTAAATATTGGGGGGAAAAAAAAAAAAAGGAAAAAAGGGGGGGGGGCAAAGGAGATGGATGCACATTTTTTAGGGAAGGTCAGGGCAAGGTCCTTCTGCCAAACTCAGAGCGCTGAACTTCTATTCCAGCGCGGGGAGCCTTGCCTTCTGCTGTGGGGCTCTGAAGTTCTTCTTTAGAAAGAAATTCTTCTCAATAGCTTGTTCACTTTGAACTAATAGCTATATACACGCAGAACTAACAGTTCTGCATCGCAGAACATTTAAGCTGTAATATAACAAGCAAGAACATCATGATGGTTGTTTACCACTAATGCAAACTGCTGTTGAAGTACTGTATTTCTGAGCGCTCACTCTGGTTGGATAAGCATCCTAAAGACTCGATTAAAGTTACTGGTCACACTCACCAATTAAGTTTCTTTACATAAAACTGAAATCTTTTTTTCCTCCCATTCAATAATGCCCAAGTTTTAGGCAAGAAGTGCTTGTATTTTTCAAAATTATTTATGTTTAAAGCTGTCACTGACATCTTAAGCAAGAGAACGAAAATAAAGCTAACTGGTTCTGTGATCACAGGAACTAATTTCCTGTTTTCAAAAGCTCCGATTCAAATGTGCAAACTCCCAGTTTCTGCATAGTAAGTCTAATTGTGGTGATGTATCAGAATTAGGCAGCACAAGTGCAGCATGTTCAGCCCACGTATCTTGGAATTAAATCTGCTGCATCGATACACGTGCTCTCTGAGAGCACCAGGCTTACAACAGCTATCTTAAAAGCACAATGGCCCTGACCCAGCTCCCGAACATTTACAAATCTTGCACATGATAAAGTACTTAAAATTCACCCCACAAACATTTCTGGAAAAATAAGGTGGACATAAACCCTCAGATACAGACACTCTTAACCCCAGGGGCAGCATAAATTCTGCACAGCTCTTCTCCACTATATTTTAGTGCCTGTGCAAATACTCTTTACCTTCAAATGAAACACGTGCAATGAAACCGCAAAACCTTATTAAGAAGTGCTGGTTCCTTGCATCACTTCAGACAATTGAAAATCACAGCAACTCAGAGATTGCCTATTATTTTTTTCTCCTAAAGACCGTATGAAGAACTGTGAAGACACACTGCCTGATGATCCTATAGTCTGGCCCTGAATCATCATTGAGGCACAGTAACTTAGAGGCCTGTTTTCCTGCTGCGTTGATAGGTCTATCTGAATACGAGGCACTTATACTGCGATGGCTTACTTTGAAAATATGTATTTCTGCGATTGCATCATGTTTCCCATCCACACTTCCTCTCTCTGCTGCTTATAAGTGATGATCACCTTCCATCAACAGAGGGAGAGGGGCCAGGACTAGTGAGCACCAGTGAGGGACGTAATGAGCCTTTCCCGGAGCACACTTGCGGCCGGATCGTTCAGCCTGTAGTCAAATGTTTCTCTAGGAAATGACTTCTTTATTTTAGTACAGACATTTCCTCTATTTCTGCTGTTCGCATTCCTTGCGGTGATATTAGTGACTAGGTACCACCTAAAAGACACAAACATTACAGGACAAACCCCAGCTGCTACTACTGAATTAGAGGCGAGATTGAGAGCCGCTCAAATACAAACAGAGCAAGTGGACCAGCAGTTTGGAGAGAATTTTCAAACCTTTTCATCCACCTGGGGGAATGCACATGCATGTTCCTTTTTTCTTTCTTCTAAGAGACTGCAGTAACTCCTCTAGGGATCTTTTCTTTGCAAGCTTGCACTTCTGTTGCTGGCTATAAGAGTTTGCTTCACAAATTAGGAGACTTTCCTCCTAATGCAGGGACACAGCTCATCTTCCTTAATGCCCCCTTCTCCCTCTGAGTTCACAGCTTTTTGGTCTTGACCTTGCTGCCCTCTTAAACAACTTCAGTGAAGTAGGGTCTGCTTAATTGGCAGCTCCCAGTGAAAGCAGAAAAAGGCAATTAAGAGTTTGTACTCCAATTTATGTGGGTTCTTGAGACAAACTATCACCTGAAGTTTCTAATCAAGTAACAAGGAAGTGATGTGTCTTCAACTGACACTGCCGGCAGTCGGAGTGGGTTTGTTGCAGTAATACTTGTTCACTTCTGCCGAAGGAGCCCGCACCACAAATGGGCCGAGGAGAAGTTATTAACTCACTAAAGCTACTTACATATAGCACTATTTTAATAACACATATTGCAAGAGGCAGCTATTAAGAGCGAGGTTAAGTGCTGGTTGCCTGCCTAGCATGGCAGCTCTGCTGCACCACTAGGAAAGGACCCAAGAAAACAGCAAGAAGTCTTTATGGAAGCGGAGCCAAACAGACATCCTTTGACAGGGGCTTGTGGCTGGGCGCGTTGCACAGCGGCGCTGCACGAGGCACAGGTACCACAGACCCCTCAAATCCAACTTAAATCCTGGATAAGAGTTTGCTTTGTGCCCCGTGCTCCTCACTTCTGCTTTTGAGGGCAATGCTGCAGCGTTATGCTTTACTGTCAGCTCACCACGTATAAACACGCCACCTATTTTTAAAGGCCTAAAGATATCTTAATAGCCTCATGCACCTTTTTTCCAAGTATTTGTGGAAATTCACATACAGTGTTTGCATTTATATTTCATATAAGATTTACATGCCATTAGTGTTAGTTGATTAAATTGCTTAAAAACCAACAGTCCTCAATTATTACATCTTCCTCAGCCAAATGCCTTGTTTTCCTCTCGCCTAGCATTAACCTTCCTCAGCCTGTAGCCTTCCTGTTCCCTGTCTCACAACCCTTTTCCCTCTTTCTGCAGATGAATCTGTCGTATTTCATGACACCCACTCTTCTTAAAGTGCTCCTGCACTGCCGCCATGGTGCCCCCTTTGTGGCAGGTTGGCTTCGGCCACTGCCAGATGCCCACCTAGCCATTTTCTCCCTCCCCTTCCTCAACAGGAGAGCAGGGATGGAAATACAAAAAAGCTCTTCAGTTGAGATGAGGTGAGATCACTTACCGTTTACCATCCCAGGCAAAGCAGATTCCACTTGGAAGGGGAAGTTAATTTAACTTTTTGCCAATTAAGATAAAGTTCGATGGTGAGAAACAAGGACAAGCATTAAAATACCTTGCGCCCCGACACCCCTCTTCTTCCCAGGCTCAACCTCACTTCTTCATCCCCCAAATCCTCCACCTCCTCCCTATTCAAGGCCAACTCTAAGACTACAAGATTTTTTTTCCATCTGCCTCTACAAAAGTTAAAAAGCAGAACAAAAGTGGACTTTGTTGTTTTAAGCAACACTCACCCATGTCATTTTTTTTTTCCTCTTCACAGCCAAAAAGTTTTTCTCCCCCCAAAAAAGAATGCATTCTGACTCCCATGGTTTCCTCATACCTGAGAAATGACCTTAGAGCCACCGTGCTGCTCACAGGAGCAGAACCTGATGCACCTGTAAAGCTTCTCCTTAATGCCTGGTTCCTCACCAGCAGCTTTGCTGCATTAGGAGCTCCACCCTGAAAAGTGCCTGGGAGTTGAAAAACAGGTGCAGGTACTTTCAGGCTTTTATCTTACTGCCTGGCCAATGGCAAAATGACCACTGCTAAGGGAAGGAGAAGTCAAAACAAACACTAGGAAGAAGAGAAAATTCAAGACTGCTTGAAAGCTGCCTATTTTTCTCATTTAAAATAACTCCAAAAAATAAGTTTTACGTGCAGCATAAGCCTAATTATGGTATAAGACAGTGTCCGGATGTTTCAATTGATATAATTACAAGAGTATCCTTTGAGCTGAACTCCACAGGTGAAGCCATTCTCTGATTTACTGTCTCTATATAAAAAAATAAAAAGAAAAAATAATAATAAATAATATCATAGTAATAAAAAATAAAATAAAAAAAATAAAATAAAATAATGAAGGCAGCTCATTCTGTCTGAGCGATAGTCTATGGCTACAAATTTTTAGGTTATTGCATTTTACATGAATCCATGACGGTATTTTTATCACATAACCAAAGAGCGTGCCCAGAACGTGAGACACACTCTAACAAGACTTGTGTATACAACAGGTCCTTGAGTAATGGCAACTTGGCTGAAGAGCTTTTGAGTTTTAAGGAGCATTCTTTTCTGCAGAGCAGCTGCAGGAAATCAGCTGGTGACCTGTTTCTCATACACAGGCTGCTGTATTACCCAGCATCACTGAAAGCACCACACAATTGAAATAAGAAAGTGGGGGCAAGAATATATGATAACACCGACTACTGAGCCAGACAAACAGCACAAGAGTGCTTTTTTTACTTTGTTAATACTAAGCCCATTTTAAAAAAAAGTAAATCTAAGTCTCCCAGCTTTCAAGTTTGAATATTTAGTTTAAACCAGTGAAATGTTGTACTTCTAGGCTGCCTTTTACAATAGCAGTTACTGAACGTGAGGATCTCTGGAGGAAATTTCTTTTGTATTGGACACGGGCTTGGAAACAGCACACAGGTGGTTCTTCTGCAAACGCCCGAGAGCTACAATTTCTGTTAGCAGGGCCTCACCCTATTTTAGGAGGCTGGGCTGGGATTCGTGCATGTGCAGGATGGGAAAAAGACTGGTTTAAAGTTTCCTCCTCTATAAATTTCATTTTAGGCTTTTCTATGAGAAAAGACATTTTTACCTTTTATCCTGGGGGCAGGGAGAGGACAGCTTTGCTGACCACTCTTACACATGCTTCTTTATAGTACAAGTACAGCAGGCAGAGGGAGCACCTCTAGTTTTTTTGTTTTTTTTTTTTTCCCAGTCCTGGAAATATTGCTGGTGCAAACAGATTTGGCAAAGGCTTGGGAAAATGTAGCAACACTCAAAGAGGCAAATAAAAGTTTGCTTTTCCCATGCCGTAATAACAAAGTACATTTTTCTGTAAGAGTTAATAGTGAATACTCTAATATTTTACATAAGGTGTATGCCGATGAGGTAGGATGGTGTAGGAGAGGAACATGTACGCCTGCAGCCGTTGACTGTGTTAATGAGGTTTCTGCAGGCCTAATCCTGCTGATTTTCCATCAACAGAATAAGCTTGTTTTCTAACATTGTGCAAGGCTGTCGCAGCCCAGACGAGAGAGGAGCTGCTCCGTGTTTCCCACAAGAAGAACTACAAACTGCAGCCTACCCATCTGACAGTATTTTAAAAAAAAATTAAAAAAAATGTTAGTACTTTTAACTGAGGTTGTATTAAACGGCCTGTACCCGAGGGAGCTGGCAGTGTAGAGGCTAAATGGCTCTCCTTGGCTAATACAAATTCTAGGCGTACTGAGCTGAAGGTGCTTCTTATCCGAAGTCAATGGCTAAACAAATCCAGCTTTGTTCAGGCGGAGATTTGTTCAGAGGAGAACACCTAGAAATGCCAGATCCTTTAGGCAAAGAATCACAGCTAAATATCACAGAAACTGTGTAAAATGTATTTTGCTGACTCTCTTTGGCCCTTACCGACTAGATTCGGGCAGAGGGGAGAGGCCAGCATCTGCATTTAAGGAGAGTAGCCAGGAATTTTGTTACTTATGAACTGGGGTATTAAAAACAGCTTAGACCAGCCAAAAAGAAATATTTAATCTTAGTTCATAGTAAATTAGGTGCTTAAGAAGTGCAGGGAAAGCAGCATGGCAGGAGACCCAGATTCAAGCCTGTGATTCCCCTCTACCTCTACTTTTTATTTCTCCATATTTGAAGTACTTAATTAATCTATACAGAGTTTTTAATACAATACAGTTGATTAACGTTAGTAATTTCAGTGCCTTTTTAATATAACAAATCTCTTCTGAGAAATATTCCCAGTTAATGATCTGCGTCATTTTTTAAAGTTTGCCTTCTAACTAATTTTAGTGGAAATATCATTAAATTCTTCATTATACTTATTTATAGCAAGGACTGAATTGGATTTTAGATGTTATGATTTTACCATAATAAAGACCTACAGCTCTCAAAACACACTATTCTCTCTGCTTTTGGAGCTTTAGTATGACGTTTTGGACGTAGGAGTAACTTAAAAAAAGATGATGGGGAGGATTGAGAAAGTTTCTGTGCCGCTTTTTGGGGCTGGCTGAGCGTCACAGGACGATGCCTTGGGGTGCTTGTCCACGCTGCCTCTGCCCACACCTCTGCAAAACCTCCCAGCCCTCTCCTCCCACAGCTCATTTTGGTCCTTGTGCCACAGCATCCCACTCCCCACGACCACTGGTCCCATCGTGTTGAGGCTGGGCTGTAAACCCCTGGCGCTGAAAGGATGGAGAAAAGAAAAACTCACCCCTTCTATGGGGTGCGTGAGTGTGCTGGTGTTTCTCTGCTCTTTCCCCATAGCCAAACCGTTAACGTCTCTCCCCTCCTTTTCTGCTTTGCACACAGGGGTACGTTTGCTGTGTCCCATCTCACTAACTAGTGGAAAAGAGTCATTTCTCCAGCATGCCCCATCCAGCCGAGGCTCCTTGCCAGCCAAAGGTGGAGTGGCACAGGACATCACCAGCCACTTCAGCTGGAGGTTAAAAATCAGACACCCCCCCCTTGAGACCTCCATCGGTGGTACTGAGCTCGGGGGAAGCTCTGCACGGCACAGACAGGGTTTGACTACCAGCCATGTGAAAGCCCTGCCCAGCCAGACCCTGCCTTATTATGGAGATCTGAACTAACAGCTGATTGGGAGGGGGGCAGGCAACCATGTGTTTCCACTATGACTTTTAGCAACTGCTTATCCCCTAAGCTGAGAAGTTTTTCTTTTTACAGTTGGCTCAGAAATAAGGCAAAAATAACCATATTCCAAGTGTATATTTTTCTAATAACATTGTTTTGACCAACCCTACTGTAAATAAACACAGTGTAACTATTGGTCTCTACTCTGCTTTTTAAACAGAAATGCTGGGGTTTTTTTATTTATTTTTGTACCCAGAGGGTTTTTCCTACTCCTGGGTAAAGCAAATCCTGGGGCAAATGGGTGGTTGTGCCTCAGGGCCAAGGATGTGTGCAGCAAGGGCGGTGGCAGCGGCAGGAGCACCATCAGGTCCCTCCCATATCCACTTGTGAGCTCTGCCACCACGAACAGATCGTGGCATCGACCTCGGTAATAGGAACAGCAATGTGTTTTATCCATGGCTTTGGTCCTGGAGGGTCACATGGCTCTTCCCAGCAGGAGGCGGAGGAGGGCTGTTCTGCACCCTGGGCTGCCATGTGGGATGCAGCTTGGCTCCCCCATGACACCCCAAGCCATCCACGTCCCCAGGCGTCACCTGCACAGTCACCTTAGCTTGCTCTACCCTTTGTTCAAGGGCTCTCCTTCTCTCACTGTCTGCTTTTTCACTCCTGCCCTCTTTTTTGAGGGGCAGTGGACTCCCGCTGACGGGAAGCCGTGCACAGAGGGTAGGACAGTTTGCTCAGGGTCTGCTTCAAACCCCTGTGGAAATGCAGAACACGCCAGCTCAGCCTCCCTCGCCTGGCACAGCCCAAACTCAAGAAGTCTTGCACCCTACATCGGGCAAACCACACTGGAAATGGAGACTTAGCTGGGCCCGTGATCAAAACACATTGGGAACGGCCAACAGACAGTGAGTGCCCTGTGCTTACGCAGAGGCCTGCATGGGCGCCAGTACCGGTGCGAATGTACACCCTCTCCACATGAATTATGCATTTCTTTGCATGTAAAAAAACGAAGCATATTTATGCATCTTTCTTTATTTCTTTTCACTCTACAGGATGTAGCATGACGTTTCCCCCTCATTATATTAGACCTTGAATTAAGGCAAGTTCCTCGTTAGGGTTTTAGGGTTTGGTGGGTTGTTTTTTTTTTAATTGCTACTTTTAAATTCTAGTGAAACAACGAGTAAACAAATAAAAAATTCATTAGAGAGAGGCAGCTCAACTTAGATGAAAGTTTTACGGCATATAGCTCTGCTTTCAAAAGCGGAAAATCCAGTCACCGGGTCATTAGCACAGCGTGCAGCACCACAGAAATGAGGAACATTAGAACTTGTGTCGTTTGCAAGATTTACTAATATTTCAGTGTCTTAACAGCAATGTTTCAGCCTAAAAGCTTCCCAAAAGGCACTTAAACATTTAAAATACCAGATCCAAATGGCTATGGATGCATTTACTCATTACGAGCATATTTAAAACAACGCATTTGGGCTGGCTTGTGACAACTTTGGGGCTACTGTGGGAAGGCAGGGGGAGGGCAGGAGGAATATTCGTTCCTTATTTCGCCCCTTCGCAAGGGCAGCCAGAGCATGTCTGCGCTTGAGCATGTGTGGAATGACCGCGGCAGTGCCAGCGGTGCTCGTGGGAGTCGTTGCATGTACAGATTACATTTTAGTGTTTGACTGTGAAGATTCCCCTGAAGAAGCTAACGCTGATTATGATCCTAGCTTGATAGCTTTGCTTCTTTGAACATGTCAAGTTAATTTCATGCTGAATAAGGAGAAAACTTATGCCTGTCACAGTGCTATATATCAGTCAGGAGCTAAGAACAAAGGCTTTAAAAGCCAACCGACTAGGTTTGCACATGGCTTGGCTACAAAAAGCAAAATGCAAGCGCTTCGGTGCTTTTCACAGCACAGGTGAACTTCCCTTTGGAAGAGAAGGGGGCTACAGAGGGGTCCCCATTACCATGTGAAATGGCTTTGCATCCTGCTCTTCAGCGCTGGCTGAGGCACTCTGGCCAGAAAGGCTCTGCAGGTGTGTCGAGGGCGGCTCCTCTGCATGGCCATCCCCTTCTCCCAGCTCGCTCTTGAAAGGTAGCTGTTGTAGTTAGTTACCAAAGAGACTTTTCCCCTTTAAAGTCAGGTTAATATACTACGAGAGCATGAGTCTTTGGGGGTTTTCTTTGGTCTTTTATTTGGTTGGTTGGGGTTTTTTTTTCCCAGCTCCAGAGTCTGTTATGCTTTTAAAATCTTGCTGTTTGATCTCAAGCTCATCCAGTTTAATATCAAGAATTGTAAAAAGAGTCTTTAAAAGGAAAAAAAAAAAAAAACACAAAAAAAATCCCACTGAGTTATTTACGCAAACTGCTTCTCTTGGATCAGATATAAAAATAAGGCCTAAGAAAACCTTCATAAGCTGCACCACAGGAATGCAATTACTACTGAAAACGGTACAATCCCAGTTGCTATCTTTTAGAATTTTTTAAAAGTTTGGTAATAGTTCCAGTAAAGCCATCTTAGTTACAAGCAAACCCATGTATAAGGAGAAGTCCCAGAGATTTTGCAGATGCCCGTCGTAAGGAAATTTCCCAAACCTCTGCGTGGCCCATCTTGAGGCTTTTGCAGTCTTAAGTTAAACCTTCTGAAAGACGGCTGACCAGTTGTAAAGGAGGGCAGGGCATTGACCCCTTCATTAATAGTAAAAAGTCTTCTGGATTGTTTTCTATTACTTTTTAGCACATGCTTCTTTTATTGTTATGAAAGACAGGTGTGTCCTATGGGCATGTTACAAGCTACTGGTGATTTTTCTACTTAGGGGGAGACAATTAAAAGTGACTTGAAGAGCTAAGCCTCTAAACTCCCTGACAAGACTATCGGTTTCCTTCTCCTTTGCCCTTTTCTCCACATTATCAAGAGATTCACAGAAGAGTTGCTTTGCTTTTGCAGTTGAGATTCTAGGAAAATTCAGTTTTCAATTACCCTTAAATATCTTATCTAGGTTGGGTTCTTATACAAAATGTTCAGGAAAGCATAAGGGCCAAAAAAAAAAAAAGAAAATTCATTAATTTCTCCTGTGTATGTGGAGGAGTGCAACTTAGATGGAGAGAAGCCTTAATTCTCTGTTTTCTTCAAGGTCAAATTTCTCTTTGAAGGCTGGAAGAGAATTCCTGTATGCAGAACTATGGGAGAAGAAAGTGAGTCGCCCTCCCTTCCCCACTGCACAGAAGGCCTAGTGAAAGACTGCCCCCAGTGATAGGAGAGGAATAGCTGTAATCCCATTGGACTGGACTATGCCAGCAAAGAATTGCCACGGCTCTCTTCCATGGCTCAGCAGTTGTGATTGTGGCCTTACATCCAGCCAACACGAAGGTACCAGACCGTACCGAATCCCCTGCAGCTCTGCAGCCTGTGCCTACGTAGCGCATCGCTGAGCAGGTGGCTGTCACGCGTCGGTGTTGCACAGTGAAGCTGACAACGTGGAGTTCCTTACTCAGCTCTCTTCCGGCGCAAGTCCCCAGTCTAACCCAGGGAAGGCTGGAGCAATTCTGGGATGGGTTTGGTTGGTACTAATCGGCAGCTTCCCAAAGCCCATTTGCCCATAAAAGCTCAGGTGTCCCTCCTGATGTGTGCCCAGGAGGGGGAGGACGACAGCTGTGGAGTCTCCTGCTTTGGTGGGGTTTTCAGCCAAAAAGTCAATACCTTCAGGGACTTCGAAACTCTTTTTTCTAACAATGAAACTACACAGTGTTAGTTCTATTGCTCCTCATGTCAGTGAAATATGATGGGCAAGGATCAAAATAAAGCTAGCCTGTGACACATGGAAAACAGATTGCTGTCCCAAATCAGCCTTTTAGTTGGCTTATTCTAAAATTCTCTAATTCTGTCTCCCTAGTAAAAAAAAATTACCTCTAATTTTGAAAAATGTATCAATTTGCTTTCAGACATCCATTCCTGAATTTAAAGAAAACGGGTCACCTTAGATGCTTATATGCTCTGTGCTGAGCCTTGCAAATAAGCACAAAAAAAATAAAATTTAAGGCATTGTCTCTTCTCTGATTAAAATATACTATTGATATTGTTGCATGCTTGTGTTTACATAGAAGGTAATTGAAAAGTTTCTCTTTTAATACTGTCTGGTTTTCTGCAGCATGATCACAGGTACCAGAGACCTCATCACTTTTCCTTTTCACAGGCTTAAAGGTATTTAAAATTCCTAGGTTCTGCTTACTCAGCAACCTGCCTTCCTTTACTTCATTGTTAAGTTCCCCCTGCACACCTGCATAAGTACCAACACTTTTTTTCCTTTTCTCTCTCTCTCTCTCTTCCTTTTTTTTTTTTTTTTAAATCTTTAAATGTAATTCTGGCAATGAGTAGGAAGAGAGTAATGCAGATTACATGGCTAACAGCACAGTGTATCATCTACCTTTGGCAGTACAGCTTCTTGTCCACTGAGAAGGAAGAGCAAAGGAAAGTTGGTTTGGGAGTAAAATCAGCAAAGTGAGCTTTGTGAGCTTTGCTCACAGCAAAATGTGAGCAACCTTTTAAAACATTGATATGCAGACAGGAGGTATTAATGGGGTGCATCAAGAGTGTGGCCAGCAGGTGGAGGGAGGTCATCCTCCCCCTCTGCTCTGCCTTGGTGAGGCCGCCCCTGGAGTGCTGGGTCCAGTTCTGGGTTCCCTGGTTCAAGAAGGACAGGGAACTGCTGGAGAGGGTACAGCAAAGGGCTACAAAGATGATTAGGGGACTGGAACATCTCTCTGATGAAGAAAGGCTGAGGGATTTGGGTCTCTTCAGTCTGGAAAAAAGAGGTCTGAGGGGGGACCTTATCAACACTTATAAATACTTAAGGGTGGGTGTCAGGAGGATGGGGCCAGGCTCTTTTCAGTGGTGCTCAGTGACAGGACAAGAGGTAATGGGCACAAACTTGAGCATAGGAACTTCCACCTAAACATGAGGAGGAACTTCTTTCCTTTGAGGGTGGCAGAGCCCTGGCACAGGCTGCCCACAGGGGTGGTGGAGTCTCCGTCTCTGGAGACATTCCAAACCCGCCTGGAGGCGTTCCTGTGCCACCTGCTCTGGGTGACCCTGCTCTGGCAGGGGGTTGGACTGGATGATCTCCAGAGGTCCCTTCCAACCCTGACCATTCTGTGATTCTGTAATCCAAAAATCTACAGTAAGGCTTAGTATTAGAGTTTTGTTAGTGAAAATGAGTAGTGACCTGCTAAAGCAAGTTGACAAAATAAGCAGTTGCGTCCTTTCTGATTCTAAGGAGGCTAAGAAAACGCAGTGTAAAGCCAACTGGCAATTTTTGCATAATGTAAATATATATGTACTATATGTAATGGTTTCTTTTCAGAAAATAGTAAAAAGAAGAAACACGTAAAGTCTAGAAAATTTCAAGCAAAATTTGTTTATTGTCAGCTGCTTCCATTAACTCAGGAGTGGCTGTTGCACTAGAAAATATTATACAGGTTTTTAAATCACCACAGATAAGGGAATACAATACTTTTATGTATAAAAGTTCTAGCACTCTACCAAATCTTCATAAAATAAAATTTTTAGTAAATGATCTTGTTATATTAGCAAAGTAAGGTCTTAATTTCTCTTTCATCTAAATTGAAAAAAAAATAAATTACCTGCTCCACATTGTCTCTTTTAATCACAAACAAAATGAAGTTTAAGTTTAGGAATGAAATTAGAAGGGAGAAGAACTTTCAAATTTATGGAAAAAGTGCACAAATCTCACAGTAAAAAAAGGACTTGGAAGTGTCCTTTGTCAGAGGTCTAGGCAAACATAGACATGCTTCTGCCAAAGTTGAACTATACCTCTTTAGGTGACTTCAGTCTCTTAAAACCCTGAGTGTACTTCGTACAAAATAACTTGAAAACACCAGGGGCAGGCTAACTAACTGACAGAGAGATGGACAACTGGATGAGAGCACAAATGTACATGTATTTCCATTATTTTGGCACCGAGCAAAAAGATTTCTCTATTGGCTTCCCCTCAAAGCCACCGAGAATAAAGCTATAAAAGATTATCAAAAAGTAGGCCATGTTGCTCTGCTTATCATATTCATGTTGCCACTTCTCATTTTCCAGCGGTAAGAGATTTCAGACTGGGTTCGGAGTGGATGACTAGTACAGCACGCTGGGGTGATGCATGCCTTCCTCTTAATCCGAGTGCACAAATTACGTCCTCACATACCTAGAGATACGGATATTCTTATCATGGGAAACAGATGTTAGGGGACAACGTTGGCTGAAGAGAGGGACAACGTCAAATTTTTGTACCACGACCTAATGGTGGGCCATATTTCAAAAAATAAAAAAATAAAAAGACACGTATCAGAATCTAGAGACATCCCACGGGAATTTCTCATCTTTACAGCAGAATTTACCAACCCTAGCAACATGTATATTTCTCTCTCTATTCCCAGAATATGAGAACTGCCAATAAAAGCTTTTCTGCTTCCCAGATAAAACTATTTTTTCCCCCTCTTGCTTGCTTTTATTCCTGAAAAAAAAGTTTGCTTTTTAACTGTGGAGCAAGGGGGCTCCAGATCTTTCAAGTCTCTGATGAAACCTGACGAAAACATTTTATCAGCTGCATTTGTGAATTAACAATGTCTGTATCCCCAGGCCATCGCTCTTCTCAAATAAAAGGAAGTTGGATCATTGCCCTCCTAGGTGAACATCAAAAGTTACGTCCAAGAAGATGTGAAATGGAGCTTCTAGAAGAATAGAGGTGAGGATAGCAGAGGCACTCAGAGTGGCAAGTGCAACTGCTCACTTCACAAAAAAGGTGGCAATTCTGTGGGTGGCAAAATCAAACAGAGGTGGGAGTGTTACAGCCATGATTTTCCTTGCTTTCTCAAACACCGTAGAGCTGAGATCTCACCTCTCATTTCAACATTTGACAGAATTTTTATATAAATCAGGCACCTCACAAACTTGAATTCCATTTTAATACCCCTGGTAAAGCCTCTAAAGCCTCCCTCCGAGTAATAATTTTCTGCTTTCTGCTCTATAAACCACCAGAAAATCCGTTCACGTTAATTCTGTTGCAAATGCCATGAATTGAATATCCTTTTAGAAAATTTCTGTGATAAATTTCCAGCCTTAGAAACTCTTGTTTTGGAGACCTATTCCAAAGGGCAGGTTTAAACCTTGGCTTAAAAAAAAGAACTGCCCTGCTGGCAGTTACCATGCAGATCTAGACAATGGACTCTTCTTTCCTATGATGAAAGTGCAACCCAGTTTCTAGTTTAATTGTTATTGTGATCCCTTCTCACCACTCACTTTCCACCGGCACGCAATAACCTCCTTTTGTTAGAAAGCAACGGCAAAAAAAATTAGGTTAAACTGACCCCCTCACTGGTGGCTTTGAAACTTTTTGGCCTCCCTTATGACACCCACGCATGTGACAATGTTCAAAAACATCCTTAATCTTTCTTAGGACAGGGATCAAACTCCTGAATAAATCAGGAATTACTTTTAGTGGAAGACTTTTCTCTAAATTACATTTATGCAACTTGTTATTACATTTCATATGAAGTATCAGAGAGGCTTATGGGAAATAGGATAGCACCTACTGTAGGTATCTATTTCCCATAGAAGCCATTAGGGCAAGTTTATTAGCCCATCGTGGTTGTAAATAATGAATTCAATTCAATATTTGGGGTTACCTGGGGTTTAAATTGGTACTGATCTCAGTCTAATGTTTCCAATTTCAGGAATTGTAACACATTACTATATGCCTTTGCCAGCATGCAAAATGTTAATCTTGATAGATTACATTAATCTTTATAGAGAGCACTTTTTGCTCCACTTATATTTCAGGATCTTAACTCCTCAACATAAGGATGCTTTAGCTCTTTATATTGAGAACACTGCACATTTATTTTAATTGGATAACTGAGCTTTTCTGCTTACTGAGCTGTCTGCCTGACATTTGCAAAATGCAGCTTTTTTTCCCCTAACATAACCTAACTGTTCATTTTTATAAGGCCTGTCATCCAAAATGCAGAACCTAATCCTTAATTAGTTGTCATATTTGTTTAGATGTTATAGATCATCCATTGTACTGAACTCTTTGGTTTACTGTCCTTTCATAATGTCCATTAAATGATTATTTTTGCATTCACTTATGTTTTATTTAACAGCTTTCCTGCATCCTGAACACCTGACTTCCAGGCCTTTTGCTAGAGAATGGAATCATTAAGTTGGTTAGGCACGCGGGCTGCCCAGGCAATGCCTGGGTAAATCACAGCTAACAGAAAGCAAACTAAACCAAGGCATAAGCAGTGCTGAGAAGAGCACTGGGAGTGCAGTGAAGTACCTTGAACACAATAAGCTTTTCTCCAGTTTGGATTTTCAGCTGTAAATCTCTTTTGCAATCAGGAGCCTACAAGAAGCCAACCTGTCTCATGGGAAAGAGAAGGGACACTTCAGCGTCGTCCGCTCCCTGTTAAGCAAGCGATGGGGTCATGGAAGCATGTTTTTTTCAAGCTGATCTAATGTGGAACAGGGACTGGAATCCAGGGGAGAGTCCCAACCAACGGACTACTGAAGAAGTGTTTCTCAATGACTAATTAGTTAAGTAAAATGGAAGATCTTTAACAGAACTGAGGACAGCTTGAGCCAATACACGTCACCTACGTATGGAAAAAAAAACATTCCTGTATTACGTTAAGCCAAGAGAAGATTTTTAAAGCCACCTCCCACATGTATTTGTTAGTGCTTTGAACGTGGTTTCAGTGGGCATGGCAGTCACCTCTGCCTCCCCTCTTATTCTTAGAACCCCTACCTAACTGGGTACTGCAAAGCTTATAAACCAAGATTGCCTACCTTGAGCAGCCTCCTAGGACATTAGGTAGCAATCTGAAATGTCTGACAGCCTCCACTAGAGAGCTAAACAACAGCTGAACAGAAGCTCCTGGCCCTGAATGCTGCGTGATTGAACACCTAAAATGACATTGACGTTTCCAGGTCCCGTCATGGATATAATTCAAAGTATCTGCTCTTCATGAATGGGTAATCTGCGCATTTCATTGCTTTGCTGCATAGCAGGAGTTGTAACCCAGCCAACTAAAGCGAGCGGTGAAACGCTCAGGTAGTCACATCACTGTTTCAACTACTGCCATCGCATTAGCTTCGTCCCTTGTTTGTGTGGATATAGGAAATATATCCGCATACTTAAATACGAGCCAGCATGAAAGAAAAAATCTTTCTTTTCCAAGTATGAAATAAGGACCAGCTCAGAAAAGAAGTACTTTTCATCTTTTTCCTCCCTGTGCTAATCTCAGTCTTACCGTAGTAAGAGAAAAGATTCAAGTTGATGATATACTGGTATAGACCACCTAGATTTTTTTCTGATCCCAGTCTGTGTCCATTGTGCTTTTTGTGAAGTGCTGCAAGACCATTATTGGTATGCAGAGCACTAGGGAAGTGGTGGAGAGGCATAGAAGCTGCCGGAAAACAATTTCCCTTTCAGACAAAAAGCAAACATCTCCATTGCTGTCGGAATCAAGTTACACGTTATAAGGACTCAAGTTCCAGTCTGGAAAGACGTGGCGTAAAGCTCATGTTATAGTGAGAGGTGAAGTGTATGACCTTTAGGAATAAATTAAGCATTATGATAAACTTTTATAATACGGGTAATTTCATAAATTCTTCGCAGGCCTCCCAAAATCATTGTCTCCCTTCTGATCTCCCACTCAAATCTTCTCTTCCCACTGAAATAAGGTTGCTTTTTTGTTTTTTCTTCTTTTTTCTTCTCTCCCCTCCACCTACCAAAATGATATTTCAGCTCTACTTCAGGGAGGAAATCATTTGCACAGCTTTTTTTTCCTCACGCATCTGTACTGTAAAACTGAAAAAAAAAAACGTGGCAATAGGAACACCTCAAACTTGCAAAAAAATCACTTGAGGTACAAAACAGTAATATGGCACAACAGCAATTCAAACTAAAGACAAAGTTCCCAGAAAGTTAAAGAAAATTAAATTCTAGTTAAAAAACTTGTCATTTTACCCAAAAAGGAAACCTGCATGCCCCTAAAGATGATCAAGAACAAGCAGTACGGTATGGTATACAGTGACAGTTCTAAGATTTCCTAAAAAGATTCAATTATTTTATCTTTGATAGACAATTAAGGCTGTGTTAGAACTTTAAATAATTGGAAAAAATACCCTGAAAAGCTCAGTGCCTTTTCCTTTTTTGTTTGGTTTTTTTTTCCTTTTGGTTAAATATGATGCTTAGCTTATTCTCTGGCCAATTGTTCAATAAATACAAAGTTTTTATTAATTTAGCATGTGTTGGCTACTTGGCTGAGAAAGGAATCACTACTCATTAAAACATAAATAATGATACAACAGGCAGATGAATCCAACCACGTGAAAATTATGTGGTGTTTCAGGTTCTGTGTGTGTATCCCACTCACATTTATCTATTTGCATTCTTCTCACCTTCCTTCAGTCTAAATCTTCCTCAGCGTTACTACCTTTGTCATTTCATCCAGCCAGCAAAGGAAACACTGTCAATATATCCCCCACGCATGGTGTGGAGGACAGTACACTCGAACATTTAGTGCTCGTATTTCATATAAAGATATAACGTAAGCATAATGTAATACCTCCTCCACCATTCCTGGCAAACATCAGGGTTTCTTCTCTTTACCTTCCCAGAAGGATCCAAGCACTTTTTAGAGTAAAGCTTGCTGCTAAACTGCATAACTTGCAATGTTTAATCCCTTATCTTTATGTCTTCTCTTCCTCTGCTAAATTACACTATAACACGAACCCAGGCAGAAGAGTCACATTATTCTGCTGGCACGCACATGACATGATTAATGGCACATTAAACTCATCACCCTCACCACGACCTGCTGGACTGATGGGCAAGTCTAGACCTACAAGTGTATGCAGTCGTCTTTCCTGTGGCGCGGACGAGAAACCTGGGAGTGACAAGGCGGCGCCTTCCTGAACAGTTCTCTTCCCTTCCTCCCCTGTACTTGGCGGGGCACAGAAACAGCAGCCGTCCACGAAAAAGACAGGGAAACAAAAGGCTAACTCCCACCCAGCACTGGAGAGAAGTGGTGCAGGCACATACTCGCTCCCCGCTGGCCCTCCCCAGCATCGCTGCTCCCCGAGCAGCACGTGGCTGAGCAACTACGGGCACCTTTCATCTTGGTGGTGTTTTTGCGATCCTCCTAGATGGAATGTCCTGTTTAAATGCAGTCAGTTTGGAAGATGCCTTTTTTCTTTTTTTTTTTTCTTCCTACGAACGAACCCCAATTCTTCCTCGTGTATCATGCAGCGCTGCCTGAAAATGACATCTCATACTGGATTAACCTTGCCTTTTCGGGAAGCAAACCTTCAACCCAGTCCCGCGCTGAATCACATCGCTCTGGCCTCTGGCTGCAAAGCAGCAGCCGGGGCCCGCTGGTGAGGTTATTGCCCCCCTCCCAGACACGGACCCCCCCCCAGCAGCCCCAGCACTCAGGCACCAACCTTGTCGGGCTCCTCTGCCCAGCCAGGCTCCCAAACACCACTTCCAGGCAGCCAAAAACCTGCCGACCTTGCCAAGAGAACATCTGTTTGTAAGTACATGGGGTAGGGTATAGATGGTGCAACTGTGGACAAGCTCTTGGACCAACACAGTAAAAAAGAAAAGCAAAATGACTTTGAACACCAACGTATTTTTACCTTTTCAGACTAAGCTTTTATTTTGATATTACAAACCATTTTTCTTTATTCACAAATCACGGTTGTGATATAAACACTAATTTCTAAAGACAGATATACACATTTTCTGGGTTTGTAGGGTGTTTTTTTAAATCTGTTTAGAAGTCACTATATTCCACATATGGTAGTAATAATTTTTTTCATAAGTCATATTATCAGTAGTTATTTATATAAGTGAAAACATTCCCAATATATATTGTAAAAAAATTTCAAATGCTTTTCTTACATAACTATTTCAGACATACATTTTAAAATGACTACTATGAGTACTGTAGGAGCTTTATAAACAAAATATTTTCTAATATGGGCTGCACTCTCAACCTTTCAAGATTATTTTAATAGACTAAAACGCCATATAATCATTTGGAGAGTGGGAGTTGTAAAGCCATCTCATGAAAATTAAAATTGCAAATAAATTCTGTTATTCCCCACGTTAGACATTTTGTGTGTGCAGTTCCAAAAGAGATGTATCATCCACGCTTCACATTGGAAGCCTAACATTTGGTAAACATTTTTCAAGTTGCTTTATCGTGGTGTTTAAGTGATTTTATATTTTTTTTTTTTTTTTTTTAACAGGAGGCTTGTTTCATATAACTTACATAATAAATGTGGGGATTGAACTCTTAATAAATTCCAGTTCATTCCCTCACCAGTATAAATATATGTTACTGCCCCATTTTTCATTGATTAATATAGTCTCTTTCTCTCTCTGTTTCAATTTTAAAGATAATTTATTTTTCATTCTTAGAT
This sequence comes from Chroicocephalus ridibundus, assembly GCF_963924245.1. Lineage (NCBI taxonomy): Eukaryota > Metazoa > Chordata > Aves > Charadriiformes > Laridae > Chroicocephalus > Chroicocephalus ridibundus. The sequence continues at coordinate 43,335,779 of NC_086291.1, read as the reverse complement.
ATAAATGCTACAGAAACTTTGTTTTCAAATCTTGTGAAACTTTATTGATGGTTATTGTTCAACTGATCATACTGCATGCACATACGATGACAAAGAGAAAGCCTGATCACAAACACTTTTTTTAA